>NW_028279239.1:0-134117 GCF_059751315.1 Micrasema longulum | reverse complement strand
TGGTCTTAGCACAGGAAATTTTCACACGAAAATTATTTTTAAAGAGTTCTTAATTTCGTTCGTGGATCTTTTTTGTTCAAAAACAAATGGTAAAAAATGACGTTTGGTTGTGTTTTTTTATACTTATTTGTAAATCATATAATATTAGGAATTACATTTCCAGGAGTTACTACAATCCGATTCGAAACTGAAATAATATTAACGTTTTTTTTTAAACGCACACATTACGAACAACAAAGAAACATTGCAAGTTTAATAGCTTTATAACTAAATATGTCACATCAATAAATAGGCCAACTAAGGGAGATAGGTCGTTAGCGTGACATGCTTCGCAGACGATGCAACCAAAAAGAGCCGTCAGAAAATCGGGAATTTAAAAAAAAAATACACGTATGTTATTTATTTTTAAATGAAATAAATCATTAATTTGTGATTAATATTAAAATTATTAACTAAGTGTTTTGGTTGATTAGTACATAAATTGTGACATTTTTTTCAAATTTCTTAGTATATAAATAAATTGCATGTGTTTTAAATAAATCGTCTTCAATTAAATTTTAAAAGTATTTTTCAAAATTTTGTGATTTTTAACAACGTGATTTATATATTTGTTTTGTTTATAATTATAGTTATAACTTGAAAATAAATATCGCAATCTTGATTTCTTTGAAAACAAGTTGTCATTTTTCATGCTTTCTTTGAATTAAATTTAACAATAACAATATTTTATCCTATATCATTACCACTTATTTTAATTTTGATCTTACCCTTTTTAATTTAGGTATTTTTGTATCTAGTGAAGGTGTTGGGAATTTTTTCTTGCTATTTTTACATGTCCAACACTTATTTTCTTTTATTTCGTATCGACAGTATGCACCTTTTTTTGCAAATACATGCCGTATTTTGGCACTAAGCTAAACAAAAATCATATGAGTTAACAGATGGAAGAGTTGTGGAAATGTGGATGTTAAAACATGGGCAGAATGGTGAATGTTATACAGTGTGTAATATGGCCACTTTAACTATCCAACGGCAGGTCATAAGCCCTGTTAACGCCTAGACTTTCATATTTCCTTCACAAAAATGTTTTCTTTATCTGTTTCAACAAATTTTAATCTAAATGAATATGACTTCACGTTACAAGTATTGCAAATGTTTTTTTGTAATCTTGCACAATGTTTTTCATAACTCGAACGTTTATAAACACGAAAGTTTATACGAATGCTCGCAAACGTCTTCGTTCGTTTGAATTAGGTCATGGTAACGCTCCAGAGTAGACCTCGTGACGTAGAGATTCTTCCAGTGACGTCAGGTGGCGTTCCTGGTTATCTTTTATGTCCGTCGTTATATCTTTTTACCGCGCATTTAGGGCTGGGAATGTTGGTGTTCGGTATGAGGCTCTATTATAGCGTATACTGTATACGGACGGTAAAAGGTGCTACGGCCGGGAAGGATGCGTTCATTACGTTCAAATGGCGGCGGAGTGCGGGAAAATAGTAAAACGCGGTGTTGCTAGATTGAGAAAAATCACTGATAAAAAGTACTTGAAATTTAAAGCTTTTTAGTCATTTGCACATTTTTAGACAAAATTAGTAAAACTATGTATTCTGCACTAAAATATGTATTTTGCTATGTTTCCGCATTTTAGTGTTTGTACATAATACTTTCTATATTACAACTACCATCACGCCTTTCCCCCGCAGAGGTAGGTTGAGAGGATGAACCACCACACACGTCTATCCTGAAATACATTCCTAGCTTCTTCCACATTCATATTTATTTTATTTATATATTTGACACTTTATATACTTTCTTTTTATAGGCATATTTTCTTAAGGCAATTTCTCCCTACTTGCCCAAACCGTTCAGTTTGAGAAAATTATAAATACATGGACATATTGAATCTTACAATTCTATACAAAAATTAAAAACAATGATTGACAAAATAAAAAAATATAAAAAATAATTACCACTATACTATGAAGAGAAGAGAGGGGATGGGAAGGAAAGAAGAAGAACAATTTAAATATTTAGATAGTCACATTTCAATCTTGACTTAAATGTAAATAAGGAAGCGTCTCTAACATTAGTGGGTAGATTATTCCACAGTCTAGCGGCTACTACTGTGAAAGAGGAGGCAAGAAAATTAAAGCGATGACAGGGTATTAAAAGGGTTCTCTCGTTACTAGAACGAATTCATACGTCTAGTTATATATGCCCATTAGTTGTGTCTGCTTTTGAAATGACCAGACTTGAGATTTTGGTTTATCTGATAATGGCAAGTCTTACTCGATCGTCCTTGTCCTACGCTACTATTCATTCTCGCCATATATATCAGTTTTACCATTCGTATGTCATCCATTCGTTCTGCGCGACAATTATGTCCGTCTCATATTTGCACTCTCGCCTGATTTCGTCATTCGTAACCCGGTCACATATTGATTTCCCGCACATACGTCCACATTTCGACTGCGTTTACTTTACTTTCATACTTTCTCTGCCAGTTTCACGTTTAACTTCCATGCGTAAGTGTCGGGATTAAAACTCCGTTGTGCAAAGCCAGTCTAGCTTCGATTGAAATATATTTATGTATATATAGATATGAGACAACTTACTTAAAGGAAGTACTTAGACGCTTATGGTCAAAAAATAAGGCGAGATCTCTGCAAAATGTTCGTAAGAGGTTTTTCCAGAACACGAATTATATCATACCCCAAACTCTTACGAGTTTTGCTCAGAGACGTTTCTCTTTTATCCCATCGACACCGTTTAATATTTTGGAATAGCATATTAAGCTCTCAAGGACAAAAACTGATTTCAAGAAAGGAGTTAAGGACTGGATTTTCCTTAGTGGGAGGGATTTGAGGAGGAAACTCCGAATAATAATAATTTTCAGAATGTTTGAGTTTACTGTTTACCATATTGGTGTGCCATATATATGTTAAAAAAAAAAAAATGTTTCTGAGCCTATATTTGTGGTGATATACTCATATGTCTGTGTCGACTAATTACTCGTCCCATCTCAACACAGGACTTTTAGTCCCATGGAGTTGGGATTTGCGTTTCAATAAATGTGTAATAAACTGTTTATAATTAAATAAATAAATGTATGAATTATAATGATAAATACGGTTATAACACTATTTCTTGCTGAATACTAATTATGTTGTATTTGACATAGTTTTAATTAGATTATAGAGACGTAGGTATAAAATATATTTTATAAATCGTTGTTTTGTAAAAAAAAAAATTATTGATATAATTATATGTTTGTTTACATTAACAATTCATCCTAATTGATTCTCGCATTTAATAGCTGTTTACCGGATTAGAATTCTTGAAAATCTCGGGTCGCCTGGGCCGGTCCATCGTCTGGCGGACGCGTGAAATTAGCGCGGGTGGCTCTACCTCCTCTGTATGACAACAGAATTATGGGAATTCGGGGTCGGGGAGGTAACGACCCGCTCGTGCCCGGAATGCTAAGTTGGAGACCCCTGAACCAACCCTCCACAGGGCCACGTGTGACGGAGATGGCGCGCCCCCCTGCGGTCACGGTACAAGCCATAATTAATTAGCGGATAATCTTTGCCGGTATTTATAGAACAACAAATGTTTGCGTATGTTATGGATTTTCAATCCAAGCAAGATTTTAATAAACATTGGAACACTTTTAAAGAAGCGTTCATGCGTAGACGGTGTGTCATTGTCCTGTCTCAATATCAAACTTATTGTCCTCGCGTAAAGAAAAATTCAGAGAACTTTAAAGCATCCACCTCATTCCCGAATCCATTTTAGAGACTATGTGTATTTCTTCGGATTCACTCATACAAGCAAGAACTTTTTTTTTCATTAAGAATTAAATATATTTCTTTCTCTACCAACCAAATTCAGTAAGGAAAATAGCGAACAAATATTTACATTTCCAACTTTCAATGTCCCTTTTACTGTCACTTTAAAAACCCTTTCTTCGTCAGCATGGTAGATACAAGGGGAATATTAAATAAAATAAATAAATAAATCCATCATCCAGTTCAAACCCCTTTACGCCGACAGTGATTTTCGTTAGTGGTTCAGTGGTTTTTGTTTCATTGAAATTCGGAGAACAAGACGTTGGACCGAGACATTGTCCCAGAGATATACAAGCAGGCTATCTATGCAGGACAATGGATTACCTCCACCACCGCGCGCGGCCGCTTTGTTCTAGTGTGAATGCGCAGACAGGGCAGTTAGACAATAGCCACTTGCTCGGCGCTTGCGTGTCGCTCTTGCACATTTTTACTGCCGAAAATGCGGGCAGAAAAAGGGCCTTTTTACTATTTAGTTCGTCCTTCAACAATTCTCATACCTCATTACATAAAATATTGTTTTCGCGATCTCTCTCGTAACGCATGTGGTTGGGTGTACATTTTCGCAGCGTTCCACGTAAGAACAATGGCCGAATTGTTGTATTGTCCCATTATCCTGTCCTACGTGATTGAGGCTGTTTAAAAAGCTAGGACAATATAATATTGTCCTGTCTATTGTATTGCCCTCGTGTGAACCCATCTTTATGGACTTTTGATTCGGGAAATATTTTCATTAAAATAATTTATTTTACATGAAGGTAAGATGATCATATGTCTTACGCTTTAGTAGCCAGTTCAGGGACTATAAAATTAATATTCTACTGAAAATCACCTTATTAAAAAAGTATTTTATGGCAACCGTGTCAGGAATCGAACCCGAGACCTCTTGCATGGCAGGCAAACGCGCTGACCACTACACCTCGAGGTCAACTAAAATAAAAATATTTTTTTAAAAATTTAAAATGTCAGTAAAATAAAGTGATAATTACTAATGTCAGTAAATAGGGGTATAAAATCACTAACCGACTGTTTGTGTGTACCGGTTTTGAGACGTACCCGTCTCTTCGTCAGGTTACTCACTACACCAACACGTAAATGCTAAAATACACTTTCACCTTACTATCACCTTAGTATACATAGTATTTAGGAAAAAGACACATAAGTTACAATAATTAGTACAAACATAAGTTACATAAATTTATTTATTTATTAAATCACCTTAGTATATATATTATTTAGGAAAAAACGCATAAGTTACATTTATTTATTTATTCATTTACACAGCACGTAGTGTCTTTTACCATTCAAAAAATACGTAGTGTGTAGAAATAAACGCTTCAAATAATGTACAGTCGGTAAACAAGAAGATAATGCTTGTCTATACATATTACTATACAATACCGTGGAGCAAAAAAATCAATTATGATGAACATATTAAAATCACATCAAACAAAAAAATATGTTATGTATAAACAAAGATACAAAAAAGTAGACAAAAAGTAAAACGAAATAAATTTAAAAAGACAAATTACTGTCATATAATGATAACCTAAACAATATTAGTTACATGCGAAGTTAAAGGTGATGAAAAAACCACCGTGTCCAAACATGCACGAAAAATTAGGTTACTTTTCAGTGGTATGTTGGAGATCGGTTAGGGGTGGAAGTTTTGGAAGAGGAGGGGCTAACAGGTTGAAAGCTATACGATTGAATATTTTTTTAATTAAAAAGAGGGTTGTATAGAAAATGTATTTGATTGATTATTACGAGAATATTGTTTTCCAAAGCATTTTTAATGTGAAACACCTCTACCCATAATTACTTTTTTAAGTACTAAAATAATAATTTTTAAAATAGTTTATTTTATAAAAATCATAGACGACAATGTTCGCGATGCTTCTTTTGAGAAATCATTATATTTATCAAGCAATTATCGTAATATTTGTTTCCGCTTACTAAAATGCAGTTTTGTTATATACAACACGTATTCTAAATTACAACTTTGCAGTGACGATTATCAAGTCCAATAACTTGAAGTTTACTTTAATCATCGCTTTGCGAGATGAAAACAAATGCAGTCAGTTATTAAAAAGTTTCAAGATTGTTCTCGCATATAAACGTAAGTTTTCGCATAAAACATGCAGCTGCAAATTGCAATCTTAACGATTTAATCCAAGTTTGTATGGCGCACTACAGTAAGGGTAGTCAGGTGGTTACTACCCTTTCCACGCCTCCCTGTTTCCATATATCTCGAGAAGTTCAAGCGCTGATTTATCTATCCGAACAACTTCCGGATGCGCTCGGATCTTCTTAAGCAGATTTTCCGGCTGCCGGTAACGACTGGGAACCATTTAAGGTGATAGATATAGACTCGGAATACTCGCTCTGCCAGACTTGTAGTGTACTTTTCAATTTTCCGACTAGAAACTATGCAACATTGCGATTAATACCCAAATCCTACTCCCGACGAGATCTTATCTCTGTTTTAGGAAACTATGCTGCCAAGATGTGTTACTTATGACATAAGTTTTAAAACAACTAAACTAACGTTAAGATTTGATCGATGCTTTTACCTATCTATAACTTAAACAAAACGATCGAACCAGATATATATATACATATATATATACATTAAATTTATTTTGTAAATAAAAGACGAGTGATACTTTAATCCACTAATTTGGAATATCCAGTGATCGGTTTCATCGCTTCGCGACATCTTCGAGACTGGTATCTTAATTAAGGAGTTCAATGTATTTACACAAAACAGAGGTAAGGATAGAGAATTCTAAATTACTCGTATGTGAAAGTAAATAAAATAAAGATATTTTTATCTTAAGGATCATTATCAATTTTTTTTCGGGTTAACTAATGAGTTGATATGATGCTATTTTAATGAGTTTTAAGTATTTTATTTTTAGTGTTCCATCCTTCGTGAGTGTGATTTTTGTCAATTATGATTTCTGAAAAATAAAGGGTAAAAAGTAATTAGTAAATATATATTACAATGGGTATGGTAATGGAGAATGATTATCTGTTCATTAAGTAATTCTACGTCGGGTTTATTCTTTAATCTATTAATTTTGAGAATTTCTAGTTGGTCAACTTTATGGCCTTTAGGTGCTATATGAATATTTTTTACATTATTTTTTTAATCAAAGGAATGTTTATTTTCTATTAAATGATTGTCAAAATTTGAATTGTCTTTATTATTAGACCATGATTGTATGTGCTCTTGTACGCGTGTTTTAAAGGCTCTACCTGTTTGGCCAACGTAGCATGTATTTTTACAGTCATTACAATAAGGAAAGTACGTTCCTGAGTTGTAAAACATATATTTTTTGTCTTTAGCATTAACCAAAAAATTTGGTAAGGAATTTTCACTGTAAAAATAAATGCACCGCAGACTTTTACAATAGTAATAATAATAACTTCCATCAAGAATTTTCACTAATAAACCTAAATGTTTTACACATAAAATATTGAAAAAATCAAATATTGCGAAAGTTCTACAATAAAAAAAAACATTCCCAAAAAGAATTGTAAAAACAACAATTAAAATCTTGTAACATTGCTTTAAAATCTAAATAACAAATATTATATCGCACCTTTAGGACGAAAACGACTAAACTGAAAATAAGCTTTAAACGAGTTAAGATCATAAAACGACTTCAATAAACACTATCCATCTTCCTACTAGAGAATTTAGATTCCGTGTCAATACGAAAGCGACGCAATTAGTGTTGTGTTTACATTGCTGTGTGAAGGATGCAACGCAGACAAACATGTAATGACTAAAAGCCGGTTGAGTAAATTTTATTCCAATACTAAAGGAATGTTTACTTTATTTTGAAAAATATTAAAATGACCAATTTAGCTTTGTGATTGTTTTGTTCCGACTTACCGATAATCTTAGTGACGTATTTAAGTTAATGTCATTTTATTGTTCAAATTATCGATAATCTTAGTGACTTATTTACGTTTATGTCAATTCATGAATAAATAAAAACCTGTATTTGGCGACCTGATCTGATCTAATAAAAATGATGTCATTATCTTATTGATCTAAGTACTTTTGTTTTTTTTTTCAAACTCATAATGACTCATTAAGTAAATGTCTTGTTTAAACTTATGGTAACTTACTTTTATTACGTTTTTTTTCATAGATTCAAAGTTGAAAGCCTTAGATAGAATTTTTTACTAAAAATTTGGAGCTTATTTCGTAAAATACGAAATAATCGACGAAAGAATACGAAGGCGTCACAATTTATATTCTTCTTTTGCAATTTCCCAAAAAGTTTTTTTTTGGTTGAGTCATTTTTGTTCTTAAGGTGCAATATGATCTTTTTTTTAATGTTTAGTCTGCATTCACCAATACTTGCCACTTTGACGATGTTGTAACATTGCATGTTTTAGATTCTTTTTTCTTATTTTTTTGCGTAATGATTGCTTGCATATGTGGCAAAAAGAAATAATAATTTTAACGCACTAACGCAAAGAGCTTGCAATTCTTGCGACGGTAAGTAAACTTTGTATAATAAGAAAAGTAGAATAGTGGAAAAGATTAAAAACATGCCACGAAAAAGGATTTGACTAAGTTGTTTTTTTCGTATTTTATTTATTTATTTATTTCTTTGCACCACAACAGGCCAGGAGGCCCAATTACAGTGGTAAATTATATCACGGAACACCCAGGCTTGAGAAAAATAACATTGTAATTATTTTTTTGTGTTCTCACCGGGAATTGAACCCGGAACCTTCCATGCGTGAGTCAAGCGTCTTGGCCACTACACCACGGAGGCCGTCTTGTCCGAACATGCACTAAAAATTAGGTTACTATTCAGTGGTATGTATAAATAACAAATCTTTATTTAAAATAACCGACAACATTTCAGCCAATAATAATATTAATTTTATTAATGATTATGAGATCATTATTGTATTTAGTTTTATGATTTATTTTAACCTAAGTGGTTTTTAAATTAACGTTTTTATTTAGCGACGTACTAACTAATTAATTAATAACGTTGAAATTGCCATCATAGAATAGGGTAAAATAATACTTATAAACAGATTATACTAATAAATATAAATTAAATGGGTAACAAAATAAATTTAGTATCGGTTAATAAATAATGAAAAAATACCCAATATGGCAATTTGTTGTAGGACAATTAAGTAAATGAGCTATTATAAAATTTGACGTGTTTGTTTCTAAAGCAACACATTTAAATGATTTTCTACCTAAATAATAATATTTTCCATTTTAAGCCTTGACAATTACATGATAAAATTGAGTAATGCGCTAAATGGATTATGCATATCCGGCAAAAGCTTACTGTGAAGTACAGGAACGAATTAGCATTTATGCTAAGAGTTTTTTAATGAAGACCATTCCTGTTCCAGTTTCACACATGTTCAGATTTTGCTTATTAAATATGGCGCCCCAAAAACGTTTTCATATTAAAATAAGTAACGCGAACTCCGGGCGAATGTAAAGGCGAGAATTCATTTTATGGCGGTACTAAAGCTGTGAAACAACAACCGTGATATCGGTGCTTACAATTAAACTGTATCGCGCGTGTTAGTATCTACGAAAGAATTCAGAATATCTATCTTAAAACATAATAAATAATTGAACTTTACGTACTCCAGCATATGTAATGACGTCAAATCATTTGGCGAAGTTTAAAACCTGTTCACTCTCTAAATGACTATACATAATTTCTCTTTTTTCTCTAACTTATACAGTGTCCACGCCGCTCGACTGTGGAATCATCTTTCGTCCTCCATCAAAGATGTTACTACATTACCTATTAGCTTAACTTTTGTGTGGCTGTGATGTCACGCTAGATGACATAGGATACAATACTTGATTTTCCTCTCTAATTTTTTAAAATGATGAACTCGAATTTTTTGTAATCTTCAAATGGACATTTTCACACCGGATTTGGAAAGTAAAATTTGCAAAACTATGCTGGATGTTAATACAAAAAATATTTATCCGTGCTATGCGAAGAATGAATGTCCGCTAATTTAGCAACACATCTGTATAAGAGAGAGCTCGAAGATAAAACTCATAACAAGGAAGACAGATTCAGTCGGTTGATGACAGTGATGGGGGATGTACACGCGTAATATGAGCGGCGTATTTATGATTTTTAATTTATTTTGCGATAAAAGGGCTTAATTGTATGTTTATTTGCATTAATTGTGGAAAAAGAATTATTAAACAGAATGTCTCAATATTTTTTATTTTTTTTTAATGTCTGAACTTTAGAATGTTCCGTTTTTTACTAATGGTAACACGATGTTACATCACCGCACGCAAAGATATTATTTACCAGTCTTTGATCATGTCTAAAGAAAGTCAAATCATATCTAAAGAAATATCTCCTTTCCCTTCATTAGGTTGTCTTTTTTTTATCTGTCTTTATTCTCTTTTCCCATTGAAGACTTGTATTGATATTAATTTATTTATGCAAATATTGCTATTTCTATCTATTTTGTTTTATTATTTTTTCTAGAATATGTTTTGAAACTTAGTTAAATAACACATGTTATTGTATTAGTTCGTTTGTTACAAAAATAAATAACAAAATCACATACATTTTTTGAGGAACGTCTTTGAACAAAACTAAACTGATAAAGTCTTATTAAATGTACATAGTACAATGGTGTATAAAATACGTCCCAATGAAAATAAACTTAGAACTAAAAAGTAGCAAAAATATGTCGATGCCTTTGTGATACGAATGTTTAACTGCACATTTCCAAAATCAAATCAGTTTCATATGGAAAAAATATGGGAATATCCTTAGAATATATACATCTGTATCTCAAAAATACTTGATTGTTAGTTAATACATACGTTGCTATGGGATCGTCTCATAATAAACGTAGAATTAAGAATAGTCCAGAGGAGCGTGGAATCACATTTGAATACATCGGACTGTGTCCGAAATTCCCCCACTATGCCCCCCTTTTGCCGCGTGCATTCATGATGTCACCGGGCAATGTTGCACAATGGGAAAAAATATAATCATAACACAAATGTAAGGTAAAAAAAGCAATTTGTTAATTTCTCTAAAATTTTATTGCACATGCAGAAATATTGATTGACACAACAAAGTAGATAAGTAAAGGGTCATTTAATAAGAGTAATTGAATTAATGAACGTTGAACTTAAAAAATAAAACAAATTTTATTTTACGTAAAACGAATATTTTTATATGATGTTAAATAATATTTGATGTTTTAAAGATAATACCGGTTAAATGATCACCACAGAGTTGTTGAATCCGAGGCCTAATTTTTATTAGTTCTCTCATTGGATGAGCAAAGTAGGGTAAAAAAATTTACTACTCTGGCAACACTGACGAAATGTCCATTTTGATTTCTTCGACAATCTGACAGATGGAAAAATAATTAATTTTTCAAGTAATGTATTTGCTACTTACACGTTTATTTGCTAATTACACATAAAATGTGATCCCATCCTATTTCATTAAGATCCAGCAGTATTTCTTCACAACACGGCATAGTTGAATTCAAATCAGGAGTTGCGTACTGAGCTACGTCCACAAATAAACTAATGGGTCAAAACGTAAAACTATTCATTTATGAGTAGTTTAGTTGCCTTCTGTTTGATGCTCGTATGCGGTTTCTCGACTTTTCTTAATTCTATAATAATAAATTGAAGTTACATTGATTGCGGTTTTTTATTCTTCCACACAACATAAGGTTTAAAATTGATTTGTTTTCTAATGACGTAGATAATGTCATCTGATAATTATACATTCTAATGAATTTATTAAAATTTAACATAATTTTTTTTTTACTATCCGTACCATTAGTTCGTTCTATAAAATATTTTATCAAAGGTATTTTATTTGGTCGTAATAACCACGTTTGTGATGTTATTATTAAAAATGTACATGTAACCTTTATACCTTAGTATAACAATTATAAGTTAAGTAATGTTGTTTAAGTGTATTGTAGTAATTACAATATAAGTTCCACTTTTTAAGTACGGAACTTTTGAATACAATCATTATTTTTTTATTGAAATATAAACATATGATATTAAAAACCAATTCATATTTTAGACATACTTACTTCTTTGAGGATAAAAAATATTCGTAAAGGATTGAGACGTTGAAAAAGGTTTATTATTTCTGTTCGCCCAACAGTATAATTTTAATGGATTTCATTCGGGATATTTTCAACTCCGTATTTTGTTATTCGGCTCAAAACAACATGATGTAGATTTTCCCGAGTACAGCCCATATATGTTTGTATGTTATCAGCGTTTGTACCAATTTAGGATAAATTGAATAAAAGAAAGGACACTGATTGAGGATTGAGAATACAGACGACCTACATCGTCAAAAGATCATTTTGAAGTAGGACATTTTTGTAGATCTAGTAATAGATAGAAAAATACATTTTTACAATTCAACGGATTTGACCCTTTATTACTAGCGTTTTTCTTTCAAATTCACGTAGAAATCAGCATAATAGGTACTTTAAAAATATGTTTATTATTATTGAACCTTGAACAAAAAAAAAACGTTTTACACCTTATTGATTCACACAAATTTAATACTCTGTTGTTTCGTAATAAAAAAAAAATTATATGGGATGAAAGTGGAACGAAAGGTCTGTGGAAGTCTGTTGATTATCCGGCTTCTCCAGAATGGTTTTCTATTCTTAAAACAAATGCGAAGACGTTCCTTAACAAGGCCACAGCCGATTATCTCACAAGATCCTCACACTCTTGTAGTAGAATAGTTAGAAGGAACATACCCTTTGCACTAAATATAAGCCAAAAATATGCAACTCCCATTTGAAAAAAAAGCGTTATATTCTCTTTGAGTTCAAACTGATTTTAACTGTGTCATGATACCGTCTAAGTAGGTACCATGACAAAAGGATATTCCAATAATTTATTTCTTAAAGTGGCAAACGGCGTACAGTCGGTAAAACAGATCGCCACTTAAACGCATTTCTTGACAAAATGTCGCGGCCGCAAAGACACGATTACTTCAAAAGCGCTCTGATGACCAAAACTGAAATAAAGATGTCACCATGAACTCGAAAGATGGGAGCCTCGATCGGCTCCCTTAATATTTAACCTAAAAATAATGTTATGTTCGTATTTTTAACAAGGTTAGAATGTGTTTTTCAATTGCATCTTGCAACTTAGATGTAATATTGAAGCTTTCGGATGATGAATCCACTACATATTTGTATCATACTGGGGGTTATTCCGTAAAAAACTATATATTACTTTTGTTGAAGTGCAAAACTAGAGGTAACTTATAATTAACCTTTGGAAGATCGAATAGTTAATGAGGAAAAATTCACGAAGAAAATGATATTGGGATGGAATCTCACCATGAATATCCCCAAGAAGATGATTAAAATTCTATGATAACTGTAATTTATAAGATTCACCTAGTTAGGTGGCTAAGTAGTTTTCTAGTCGCTAAAATAAAATCTGATCGTTTAAAGTAAATTAAGCCTCATAATGTATTTATCTATGTATTTTGGATTCATCTTGCTATAAACTTTGTAATATACAATTTGGAAATCTTTTATTTAATATTCGTCAGATCACCCGGGGAAAATCTGTGTGTGCCTTCAGTTGAAATATATTTTTTTATGGAGAACCTTGTAAAAAACTGGTTGGTTGGTGAGGACACTTTGTGAAGGGGATCATGGAGGATCTCCTTGGCGACTTTTCTTGAATTTTCCATGCTCCTAGTCCAAAGCGTGACTACTGTTTTTTTAGAGAAAATGGTTTTGGGTCAAGCGATATTTTCCGGTTTGGGTCTTTTATTATTCCGATAATTAATGGCGATTTTTTCAAATCTATTTTTTCCCCAATATTTGCGAGTTGTCTTTAAATAGATTGATACTATGTAATTGAAGAAAATGGCGATAAATTATTCTCAAATATTGAAATTTTGAGATAAAAAATGTTGATTTTTCCAAACATATCGATAAATTTCATACCTTCCAAATGTAATCTGGGGCCAGGGATTGATCTCTCTCATGTTAAAATAATCCAGATTCTCTGCAATTGGTGTACCAACGGAGTGCCATAGTAACCACTGGGTGCGAATCGGAAAATAATAATTGTAATTGAATCCAAGTTTGCATAATCCAAAATTTGCATTTAAGCTTGTCACTCAAACACGACGCATATCGATGTGACGTTAATTTACCTTAAGTGTGAAGGGACGAACTTGTTATTCTGTCTATCGATTCTCAGTTCGTTAGTTCTACCCTGTTAAACTATACAGTAGCCAATTCTGTTTTTAGTCCTTAAGATGTTCAAACAACGCCTATACACGGGTTGGTGTGTTTAAATAAATATAGAAACTCACCTTTACGAACGTAATTTGCGTGACGCGATACGTGCCGTGTGTCGTTGAATACAGAAAATTCCAAAAGGTGGGACGCTATATTATAAGGATATTGCCAAAAATATTCCAATTTATTTATTAAATAATTCTAATTGGTAAGCTTCAAAAAGGTATACTTCATAGTATTGACATTTATTGCAAGAAAGGGGAAAAACATTTCTGAGAAGGGAATATAGAATTCTAGGCATTTGCAGGGCTTATGACCTGTCATTGGCTATTCTTTTTTTTAAACTAAAGAAAAATTTGCGTTCTTATGATTTACTCAAATATTTTATTTTTTAGGGCCGTTTTCAACGAGTCGTAAATAATTCACTATTAGAAAACGGGAATCAAATTGGAGTTGGGTGGGATCCGAACCACGGACCTTTGAGCCGAGACACTAGCCATGGGACCATACCCGATTCAAATGACCGCATTTTTTTGCTCCACAACAGGCCAGGAGGCCAAATTACAATGGTGAATTATTTTGGCTTGAGAAAAAACACATTTAATTTTTGTGTTCTCACCGGGAATCGAACCCGGAAGCTTCCGTGTGCGAGTCAAGCGTCTTGACCACTACACCACGGAGGACACCGTACATTGTGTAACATTAACCATTGTTCATTTGTTTGAACTTTCACATTTCCTCAACTATTCCATCTGTTGATCTTTGTGAAGTAAAAGAGCCGATGAGGGAGATATTTAGCAATCATGTTTTTATAAAATTGAAAACGATAATTTTTATTAAAAGTTTAACAGTTGTTTTAACATCCTTTTGATTGACTTATACCCGTTTGTGGATTTTGAAGCGCCAATTTTTGTACAAACTCAAACTGTAGACTTAAATATATTTTTGTTTTTGTTGATGTTTTTTTGAAATAATACACATATTTATTTATTGATTAATATACACGGCACGCAGTGCCTTTTACCTTTTAAAGATACATATTAAAAATAACATAAACATTTAAATTTAATCTGAAAAACTTAAAATTTTAATATAAAAGTATTATTTTACATATACTATATGTATAACACAGCAGTTTTGTATAAAAAACATATTTAGATATAAAAAAATGTGTGCAAATAAAATTTTAAAAGGAAAATAATTGATATAAATTTTCTTTAATAGGTACAAAATATAAGTATCTTAAATACAATAAAATTATTTTGTCTCAAAAAAAAAAAAAGTAATAATAATGACAGTTAAAGTAATTTAAAAAAAGTAATGTAAATATGGTACACAATAGTACCCATACAAAAGTAAACATAGAAAGTACTATAATCTAAAAAATGTTAATTACCGTTCATCATCTTTGAAATTATTAAATAGACTTAATTTATATAAGCTATACTTCAAGTGAAAAATATCAGCAACGTCGGAATAGTTATTGCCGATAACATGGAGTCGATTCAGAATTAGCATTATACGAGTATAAGGTTCGCGAATTGTTGCAACTAAATGGAGGTACTTGATGAGTCATTCGTCCAGGTACCTTTAAGCTAATTAGCTTACTATCTAATATATGAATGAATACATTATTAGAATGATTAGATTTGTAGAATTATCCGTTTCTGTCTCCTTTACGCCTATATATCATGAATGTTTACAAATCTAGACATTAAAGTGTAAGCTTATATGCCGCTTAAGTGCTTAATATGGCATCAAATAATAATGGCAGTTCATCTAAAAATCCCTTATAATAAAAATAAAAACGGTACAAACTTTTGGATTCAATTATGCATATTAAATGTTCGTACCATTTTTCTGAGGAATTGTACATTCAATGACGCACAAAAACTGAACAAACATACGCACCACGCACACATTTAAAAATGTACCATAATTTAATATGTATGATTATTATTTATAAATTTTGCTGGTTTGTCTTTTTGAATTTAATAATAATTGTTGACAAAATTTTTCAGTAAAATAAATAATCAATAAATAAATACAACGTGATATAATTCAGCAACAAATTTTTTAACATTGTGTTAAGAATGTTTTCTTACCTACCAAAACCGTTCGATTTGAGAAAATAAGTAGTATCGTAGGTTTGTTAGAATATTTTAGTTATATGACAAAACACTATTATTAAAAAACAGAAATTTATTAAATATCTACACTATACTATAAAGAGAAGAGGAAGTGAAAGTGGGAAGGGAAGAAAGAGGAGAAAAAAAAGTAAAAAATTCAGATAGTGATATTTCAATCGTGATTTAAATGTGAAAACAAAAAATGAAAATTCAGAGCGAAGTTCTTACCAATTCTCGCCTGAAAAACCGTCTCTATTTCTTTTCTTGTGATGAGTTTCATTGACTGAGGTGGTTCGACAAGTTTGAAGAATAAATCTGCCAAAACTGTTTTGGTCTTGTTGGAGTAATAATTAAATTGATTTGTGGAAAACCGTGTTCACATTCGTTTGAAGAGATGGTAATAGAATGTAAAGCATATTATAGATCAAATGCGTCATTATTATATTTATTATATAATATAAATATTATATTTATTTAATAAGCATCATTATTTTATTTTGTTTTGTTTTATTTACTTATATATACGCTCAGTGAGCATTTTTTAGGACACCTAGACGAAAAAATACATATAAAATGATTATAAATGAAAGTAGAAAGACACAACG
Source organism: Micrasema longulum (assembly GCF_059751315.1). NCBI lineage: Eukaryota > Metazoa > Arthropoda > Insecta > Trichoptera > Brachycentridae > Micrasema > Micrasema longulum. Next base: position 117,218 of record NW_028279239.1, on the reverse strand, counting down.
GTATATATTAAACTTGGGGGGAGTGGAAGCGGGAGAGACGTGTTTATAATTAAATTTGATTTAGTGATCGTATGAAAGAAGACAACTTGTTATCAAAGAAATCAAGACTGGTATGTTTGTTGGCAGACCTAAAAATTTTGGCCATAGAGGAGTGAAAACCATAGTTAGTTCTATGTTGTTTTTACGTCAGCAGTTCAGGCGCATCAAAGAGTGAGTTGAGAATTTTAAAAAGGACTAAAAGGTCGAATTTATTTCGACGGTCTTGAAGATAAGATATATTTAAGCTAGTTTTAACTCATTATACGTATGTTGGTCTCTGGATAAGCCCAACCTCCAGCCTATCTTTCTTAAAAATCGATGTTGAACTGATTAAATAGTTTTGATATGAACATCATAATATGAGACCAGATAACAGAGAAATACTCTAGGTGCGGGCGAACTAGGCAACAAAAGAGAATTTTAAGGGTTTTGATATTTTTGAAGTCAGTTGTGCGTATCTTAGTAAATCTAAGGAGTTTTAAGGAATTTTTAATAACATGTTCAATATGAATTCTTAAAAATAGTTTGGTGTCAAGTACAATACCCAATTCTCGTATACTAGACACAGATGATAATATAAGTGAGTAGCAATATGTAATTGGATTTTCCAGACGAAAAAATCTCATAACCTTGCACTTAAGTTGAAATGTAGTTTATTGGATGAGCACCAGGTGCTAAAAGACAGTAAATCAGATTGTAATAGTGAACAATCGGAATAGTTGTCAATCTGCTTGAGAATATAAGTGTCGTCAGCAAACAGCTAAATTGATGAAGTAAAAAAAACATTTTTTAAATCATTGATGAATAGATTGAACAGCAAAGGAGCAAGGTGAGCACCCTGCGGTACACCTGAAGATATATTAATTCTGATTGGGATGGAATTATTTACCATAATTTATTAAAAATTGATTTCATTTTAAATCATGAAATAGGATACACATTTAAATATTCTTATCTGTAATTTGATAATAACAATGTACATATATTTCATGAATAATTTATTATAGAAATAAAAGACGAATGATACTTTAATCCACGAATTGTATAACACTGGATTTTTCAAATTTGTGGATTAAAGCATCACCCGTCTTTTATTTCTATAATAAATAACAATGAATTTCCATCAATAATTTTCACTTACGAACTTAAATATTTAAATTATAATTTTTTTAACACACATTTCTTAACTTGAACTTTGTTTTTTTTTTTTTCATAAATGTCGGAGTATGATTTTTACCTTTTCTCTGTTATTGTGTTCATGTTCATGTTGGCTCGGATATTTTTTTTTCAAAATTAAGAATATGTTAAACAAATATCATTGTATTGTGAGATATTCTTTCCTTAAATATTAGTACATTAAAAGCTTCGTTTTGATATATGGTTAGTTTGTTCAAATATATAAATCTATAATTTACATATGTTAAAATTATAAATTTTATAAACACCAGTATATATTTTTTGACAATTGTTTTTGAAACGCGAAAATACCGTGAAAAGGTGGTAGAGCGACCCGCTTTACTGCGCTCCACCGGAAAAAAAACATTGGGTAAAACTCACGCAGATTAATAACATTTTAATGGATTTTCCCGTGTTAAGATGCCATTGCATGCAAGCCTGGAATATAGTCACAGGATACTCGGGATGATATTAAACTCAATAAAGGTTAAAGAGCACTGCTTTAGACGGTTAGCTCGCTCCTTAAAAGATAATGTGTATCCAGACCCGCAAAGGAAGCGACAGTGTTAACGCCACGTCTAATAATAATTTCTACTATCCTCAAGTGCTTCGGCGATTAAGAATATATGTCCTTAAAATTAACGTTATATTATTTTTAATGAACGTTGTTACTGCCGTACAGAGGCGGTTCCTTAGTATGTGCATAAGTGCAGTGCACTGCCAAGTAAAAATACGTGGAAATAAATTAGTAATTTCACTGATAGTAAAAATATGTTATAGGTACAAAAGAACAGGGATTCGTTGCAACATTATACCCGTAAACATCATAATATTCAATACTAGCGCCAAAAGATCTAGCGAGATCGACTCTAGCGGACGATTTTCTCATCTTATCTACGCATGCGCAATCGTCCCTGTGCATGTTCTGTTTTGCACAATTCTTTACCCTGAATTTGTATGAATTATGTAATTTCTCCTAAGATTGTCATTTGAGCGAGATAGACAACGCTTTATACCGGTGAATCTTGCGTTAGAGGGAGAAGGTCATATACATACTCCGGGCATTGCCAACGCATGCGCAGATTTGAAGTTTGAAGTTCGTTTGCAATGTCACTTTAAACATGCGTAATGACATGATATTATTAAGAATTTAGTTGATTTAGTATCCTATAACGTGCGTATAATGTTAGGCGAATTTAGCGTTCCTTGTTCCGATGCGCGGTTGTCATCTGTCATACTATTGTCCGTTTATCACGTCAGACCTGCCATATTGTTATAATATCATTGAACTTAATATATAAGTTTACAAAATGTAAAGAAATGCACTGCCTATATTTTCGGTCAGGAGCCGCCAGTGCTACCGTATCGACGCTGCAAAAGAAAAAGTTATCCAGCAACATGTAGCAACTTTACAGAAGAGCCAATGTTTTAAAAAATGAATAAATAAAGAATCTCGTATTTTAATTTTTTACTCAAAATACTTTAACGTATGTATGCGATTTTTGTTTATTTAAAAATTAAACAAGAAACTTTAAATGGTTCTATTGCAAAGTTAAATTTTTCCTTACCTCTCCGCTCTAATTCTCAAGTTTACCTCTCCGTTCTAATTCTGAAGGCACTCTCTTAATACCTTTCCACAATTCCTCCTTCTTCTCTAACTCATATAGTGTCCATGCGGCTCGAATGTGGAATCATCTCCCATCCACCATCAAAGATGTTACTACAGTATCTCTGTTTAAATCACGTCTGAAGAAACATCTCCTTTTTCTTCCTAAATCTCTTCTCCTTTCTTCTTTTTTCCTTAGTTAGTAATAGTTTTAATTTAATGTAATTTATAAACAAATACGTTTATTTATATTTTTATGTATCATTTGCTTTTAAATCTTTATTTTCTATTGAATATGTTTTGTAATTTAAATTATAAAAATAAAACTATTATTTTAATGGTTGGTTGGAAGAAATTGCCATTTGGCTATGAGCCTGCCAATGTACAAATAACGTTATGTACAAAAAGTTAAATAAATAAATATATGCGGAAGTATAGAGGTCAGCGGGTATAGGTGACGAGCTTGTATGTTTGACTGTCAGCGGAATGAAGGAAGTATTAACGCAATGAGAAAGTCTAGAGATACGGGAAATTGGACATAAAAATGTTTTTCCGGTTTCCGGGAAGCCATGTTTAGCGGTTTTCATGCGTATGGGGTTCTCTTTCTAAATGTCAGGACAACTCACCGACGACTTCAGTCTTCTTAGGCCTTTCCATATCCTTCCATTTATTTCGGTTGGTTGCTGCTTGCAGCCAATTTTTTACCCCGCACAGCGGCTATGTCGTTGGACCATCATCTTCCGTCTTCCGACGCCTCTCTTATTCTCCCAAGGTCTCCATCCTAACATTTTAAGGGTCCATCTTGTGGGGTAAGAAATGAAAAAAATTGGAGCAGAACCAGAAAAGCGCATATCATGAATCGCGGAGCAGGACTCAAGTGGCAATGAGCAGGACATGTTGCCAGACAAGTGATATCACGAGCGGAATAACAAAACTTTGCGTTAATAGGATAGATAAATATTAAAAATATTTTTTTTGGCTTTGTTCAATGGTCTAGTAACCAAAAAAAAAATGCCGTTTCTATGTCTACCGGTTTCGAGACGTACCCGTCTCTTTGTCAAAACACTAGCAGGAAATCTGACATACAAATAATAAAGGGTTAAAAATAAATAATATGGAAATATTTCACATTAGGAAAGCTTTAAAAAATAATGTTCCTTTGATCAATAATCAAACAAACTTCCAATATAGTCCTTTATACGATGCTCCACTGTAATGGTCACCCTATTAAACCTATTAAGTTTACCCCCTCCCTCCATCCCCTCTACTTTTTTCATTAATTCTCAAACAAAAGAATATTTTCAGAATTTAATCAGTGCATGTGCTTATTAAAATGTATGTCGTGTTGGTTTTATATTTGTGTGCAACGACTATGGTGAAGGTGTATAGTGGGTTTTGCACGTTGGTTTAATTGGTGTATTGATGAAGAGACGGGTATGTCTCGAAACAAATATTTAATAACAGTTATTAAAAAGTTTTGATTTTTAATTATCGGGTTAAAAAACGAGTACATACAAAACGGTTCGCTGCTAGCGTCACCTTGCTTTGACCTCACACGTCATGTCTACCGAGTGTGCTTCTAACAAACGTTGCGCGAAAGCGCGGCAACGTATTACGTGCCGTTTGCCCTATACGGCGCGAAACATCTAGATAATTCAAAGTAAACGCATTTAGAGCAAATATTGACGTCTACCCGATAGTCCGGCTTCTCTTGAATGAGTTTTCTGCGGTTTCCTCTTTAGTAAGTATATGCGAAGAAGTAAGAATATAAAGGTCCATTGCCAAAATTCCCTTCCTTTTCAAACACTACTCATAAAGATAGCCAGAAACAAAACCCACTAGTAAAATATAAATCTTGTACATAATAAAAAGGTCAGTAATACTGCAACCGCCATATAAAAATAAAACAAAATTTAAATTCATTTTCAATCGACTAAAAAACATAACAAATAAAGAAAAATTAATACCCGTTCTCCTCTACGGATGCGAATCGTGGCACCTCACTAGGGCCCAAAACAGCAAAATTCTGAGTTTTGAGATAAGAAAAATTAATACCCGTTCTCCTCTACGGATGCGAATCGTGGCACCTCACTAGGGCCCAAAACAGCAAAATTCTGAGTTTTGAGATAAGGTGTCTCAGAAGAATCTTGGGTGTGCGGTGGTTTGATGTTGTGAGGAATGAAGTAACAAGAGAACGGAGGCAGCAAATTCCGGTGACAACTGATATCAAGCGGAGGCGATACGGTTGGCTTGGCCATGTGCTGCGGATGCCTCCTGAGAGCCTTAACCACGCTTGTCTACTTTACAAAGCAACAGGTTCTCGACGACGTGGACGTCCACTACGTCAGTACTACGGGACGCGAACCTAGCTTGGGAGGATGCACAAGAGCTGGCAGCTGACAGAGATGCTTAGAGGATCTTTGTAGATACCATAAGCTCGAACTAGGGAGCGGACATGGAATATTAATAAAAATAATTAATCGGACAACATATCAGGCCAGAAGCCTTTGAGAAGTAGCTTAATATTATGAAAGCATTATACTCTCTAATGGCAAGAGTATTTCATCTCCAAAAGTCATTCTCCAAAGCGATCATGTTCAGTTGCCTGACTGATTTTAACTTGCGCAAACCAGAGAGAAATTGGTTCTGGAAGCCGGTAGGTAAAACAGTCTGCGCTAAAGCTGTCGGAGATATCCAACATGAACGTTAAAATTGATACGATGATTGTAAAATGGTCCAGTTCTCGATACAAAATCTTATCAACCCAAAATCTAGGTAAGTGTGAACCTATCCCTTCAATTTTTTTTTCCAAATCCTAGATTGGCATTATTGACAAAAAAACTTATTGAATTAAACTCAACCCAAACCATCTTTACAATCTTTACAGTATTAATCTTAGAAACTTTCAAAGAAACCATTAAAAGTACAGTAGGCATGGTCATGGCAAGATCTAGGCAAACATGAAAAATGTGTCATCTTGAAGAAAGGAGCGATAATGCTCGCTTCTTGAATGCTTGCCTTTGCTGTAGGAACACATCGATAGTACTGTTAAGCGAGATTTTGTTAACTGCTATGAAGATTGTTGACAGAGGTAAAAATAACTTGAATTTGGTCTTGAAATTTCTTACAGCAATGACGGCATTGATTTGCAAATTACAGTTAGGTACATGAAGGTTAATCTGAGCAAGGCATCTATATATTATATTATGAATATTAAATCAGTAAGAATATGAAAGTTGCGAACGTTTGGTAACAAAAAGACGATTGGATGTAGAAGTATATGTATTTTAAATTTATAAATTCTAATAAACATTTTTAGTATTGCTGGCCCAGTTTGATTTATTTTGTATGAAGGGTAAAACTACTAATGATTGGCATTTAAAGCGTAGTAAACAATCATCATTTGAATCTAAACTTTTTTTTGCGTAACAAATGTTAGTTGATATTTAACATTATAGGCATCTTTAAAATTTCCGTGCATATGAAAAAAAAAAGACGTGGTATTTTTATAATTATTGAATGTATTTAATGCTATAACAAAAAAACAAAGTATAACTCAATCTGAATGAGATGAAGATAGCATCGCTCTTTCTATTTAAACAATTGTCTTGAAAAAAAATTCTTCGGAGTATATTTTTAAATGTTATAAGCCAATTCTTTTTGTAATAAGTGTTAAAATAATTTACTTCGTTTGTTGCAAATAATGAACAAGCAAAATATCAATAATGCTTTAAAAATACTGATTGGCATTTGCCAATAATTAAAATATTAATGAATAACACAACAACATGTTGGTTATTGGCACAGTGCTAATCTCTGATTTTGTACATTTTTTTCTTTGTATCGTTGGCACTCATTAAAAAAGATAATTTATTAGTAAAATTATCACATTTGATGCAGAACGAGATTAACAAACATGTATTCAATCACTGATAAACATAATATTGTTGAAGTCTAGGCATCTACAGGGCTTTTGACCTGTCAATGGCTGGTTTAAGTGGCCACTTGACACACACACTTCTCTTAAATGTTCTTCATCTCTGTCGTAATGTGTTAATATAAACTGCTCCCCAAGGAATTGAATCTAGTCCTTGTCTACAAAAATTTGGACAAACTCAAAATATTGTTGATAAATCCACCTGGTCCATGAAGAAGTATAGAAATTTAAAAAATAACATTTTCAGGCGTTGCCTAGTATGTAGGTGAAATAATTCAATTAGATGAATCCCACCCGCACAAATAAAGGTTTTAGCTCTTTAACTTCGCAAAGATCAACAAACAAAAGAATTGAAGGAATATAGATGTTCAAATATGGGCAGAATGGTGAATGTTACACAGTGTGTAAGGTGTTGTAATGTGTTAATATGGCTGAGTTTTGTACTAACCTTAAACTTTTGTACTAAGCTAAATATAAAAGTTCAACACAGCTCTGCTGTATCCCTAATTTTTTTAAAAAGGAACTCTGGATTTCTTGCACGTTTTAGTAAAGCACATTGACAGATAGGAATATCAACATAATAACAACGATTAATTGTGGCCAGTATTCAAAAATATAATTAAACTTGATAAATTTAAGTACTCCGTTTTCAATACAAAAAAATCTTTTTTTTTAAGTTTGTATAAAAGAGTGCCAATTACCGGGGGGTGCCCTGGTACCCTGGTTTACCCTATATCATGTGAGTGTTGCTAGTAATTTGTTATTGTTCCAAAAATGAATAAATAAAATTCTAGTTGACCTTTGAAGTTGAGCTCCGGGGCGTGGTTTGTTTACACACATCTGCGCAGCAGCCGCGGATCTCTATCAGCCGAATATATTGCCGTGATCGGGACGATTACCAGCGTAAATCAGCATCGCGAAACATTCTATTATTATAATACATCCCTGGCAAGTAAGCCCGCGATGGGAGATCGTGCCGGCGCAAGAGAACAGAGCAATGTGTAGACCGTGCCACCACTCGGTAGGATAAATATGAATACTTCTGTGCAAACAGAGGCATCACTTGGGCGCAATCAAAAGATTTGAGGTGATATTGGAACGAACGTGACGCTGAATAGGCGAGAGATAAACGAGGAAGGGCCGTTAAACAAACGGCTCGTGAAGCTAGAACTTAAAATATTCGATTGCTACGAAAATTACAATTCTACCCGGCCGAAAATAATAAGGAATAAAGAATACATGTTGTGTGAAACAGAACAGGAATTCTGGGCGGGTTTATTCCGCTTGATGGGGATGGATGCATATAAGTAAAAAAAAAAAAAAAAGATTTTTTTTCTTTTATATATATGTATACATATACACGGTTTTTTAGAACCAGACTGCAAAACTTCAGAGGAACATTCCTCTTGGTAAACATAAAAAAAACCGTTATAAAATTTTTCCAAAAACTCATTTTTAAATCATCTTACCTTTATATAACAAAAACGATCACGATACGCTGCGATTGGTGTACCAATGCAGTACGCTATGCACCATTAGGTGCGAAAAGGGAATGATGATGATCATATATATATAAAATATGAAGAAAAGAAAAGATTTTTTAATGGCCTTTTTTAATTTCATAATAGGGAAACATCATTTACTACGAATACCGATAAAATATATCAAATGGATTTAGAATAATTAATTGTATTTTCAAAATCAATATGGATATTGTGGAGAAATGTTTTCACACATAAATTTTAAAAAGAACTTTTAAAAAATGCGTCGCTAGAATAACGCAACATGTTTGGCTTTGACAGTTGTGACGTCAAGATTCGTGACAATCTTCTGAACAAATTTGAATAGGCAGGAACAAATAAACATGAATCGTCAAGTATTAGGGGCGTGGCCAATGGAATGACCGTTTTTGCGGGAATTGAAAATTACAAATTTAGATATATTTTTTAGGCTACTAATAATAGGTGATTTTTTTTTATTTTACTGGACAGTATTTCATAGACATTTATTACTTTAAAAATGTAAAAAAAACTGATATTTCTCTATATCCAAAGTCCCTTTGACTGAATTTAGTGCAAGTAAATAAAAGTCCACCTCGTGACGTAGTAGTTAAAAAAAAGTATTTATTAGTATCAGATTAAAAAAAAAAAGTATTTATAATATTACATTGGCCACGCCTTTTATGCGTCACAATTCGGTTTAATTTTGAACTGTGTTTGTGACCGTTTAAATTGTACATCGTCACAAATCTTGACGTCACAGATGTCAAGGCCAAATATGTCGTGTTTTGGTAGAGAAATATTATTTAACAATTTGATTTTAAAAGTTATGTTTGAAATCATTTATCAACAATATCCATATTGATTTTGAAAATTCAATTAATTTTCCTCAATCCATTTTAATTGGTATTTGTAGTATGTGATATTTCCCAATCGTTACAATGTGGTTTTGCACCGCGGTATTTAAAATTTAAATTAATTTATTTTACCAAAATAACGTTACAAATAAAACGAAATAAGTTAAAAATAAGCCGCGATAAAAACATGGCAACTTTCAGGTTGACTAGTCAAGTACATTTTCTGTCAAGTCCGGGCGGATGAAGAAAATAGAATCTGAATCCCGGAGAAGTGTTTTCGACTCGAAGGCTGCTCTTGAGTAAATATTCTAAATAAGGAAATCGAGTGCAGATAAGTTCGCTTCGTACTGTTGCAGTTGGCGCGGTTGCCTACTATACTTGAAGTCCTGAGTACTATTCCTGGCAGGCTGGACGAAAAATGTTGGATTTTAAGGTGGTTCTACACTGCAATATTTCATTGTCCCTGGACTGGCACCTGAAGAGTAATACCGATCCCTTACCTCCAGTGTAACATTTGTGTGATTGGATTACCAATGCAGTGCTCTTTGCACCACTGGGTGCGGATAGGGAAATGGTGATAAAGATGGAATCAAAGTAAGAACAAATTACGTACAAACCACTGGCGGCTCCTGACCGAAAACGTTGGCAGTGCATTTCTTTACATTTTGTTAACTTGTATATTAAGTTTTATAATATTATAATAATACGATAGGTCTGACGTGATAAACGAGCAATAGTGTGACAGCTCGCGCATCGGAACCAAAAACGCTCAATGCGCCCAACATAGTACGCTCGTTTTAGGTAACTAAATTCGTTCTAATATCATATCATTACGCTTGTTCAAAGTGACAATACAAACGAACTTCAAACTTCAAATCTGCGCATGCCTTGGCAATGCCCGGAACCCGGAATATGTATATTATCTTTTCTCTCTAACGCACAATTCATAGGTATGAAGCATTGTCTGTCTCGCTCAAATGATTTTAGGAGATATGGTATATTTCATACAAATTCAGGGTAAAGGATTGTGCAAAACAGAATATGCACTGGAACGATTGCGCATGCGTAGACAAGATGAGAAAATCGTCCGCTAGAGTCGATTTCGCTAGATCTTTTGGCGCTAGTATAATATTGCAACGAATCCCCGTTTCATTGTACCTACCTTCAAAATATTTTCACTATCAATAATATTACTAATTTATTTACACAAATTTTTACTTGGCAGAGCACTTCACTTATGCACAGACTAAGGAACCGCCCCTGGTACAAACATTAATCCAGTCTGTGTACTAATCGGCCCAGCTAGGAATCGTAACTTTACCACTATATTAACATATTTATACAGCGCAGTTTTATTTAAAAAATAATTAATTGTTTCCAACACGCTGAGGAAAGCCGATTATCAGAAAATATACACGATCAGAGTGAAGTTGACATATTATGTAACTGGTTATATTTCATTTAAGTTTCCGTCAAATACACCGAAAACCACAACACAAAATATTTCATAAACGATATTCTACTTCAAAACTGTTATAATCTTAAATATATTTCGTAAGAGTATTTAGATGGCAAGTATTTGGACTAATTTTTTAGACAAAGAGCATGAGTGCATAGAATAATGGTATTTTTTGCTGTTTTAGATTAGGGTTGTAAATGATGAAATAATGCCTAATATTATTCTTCGTATTATTCATATATAAAGTATTCAATTTGTGTTCAAACATTTTAATATTAGTAAATACACCGGAAACAAACGGAATGACATGGTACAAAAATGAAAAATATATTTTTGAAAACATAAATTTAATAATGCAATATAGTAATAAAATACAGTAAAACCTTATAGAAGTAATAACCTAATAGAGTCGTCTATACGGAGAAAAAACATAATTTGAGTATTGACAATGATGTTAGCTACAAATTACAGCAATACAATGGGCCGTAGATACTTGGGTTGATAATAGCAAGCGCTAACCGAATCCATCCATTACACGTTTGTTGTTAAACTTAAAACTAAATGAAAATTTGAAACGTTTTTTTTCTATGCAATAGAGTAAAACACAAATTGTCCAGATTAATGAACGTCAGATTTTATTGCCGTTGAAATAATTCAGAAAATTGGAATAATATTAAAAACTTACTTAAACTATCCAGTAAAGTTAATTGCACAGTTAAAATAACATCGAAAACTTCTCCTTTATTTTTTATTTCCTGATAACGATCTGGATATTTGGTGATCCGGATGACTGGAGTTCGGATACACGGGTTCTGCTCCAATACAATTTGATTTTTTGAATTCCCTACATCGCCCATTTTCTTCTTAAATGGATAGAGATATTCGCAAAGGAAGGGTGATAGTGAATAAACAATCTTATTTGAAATATTTCGTTGTCATTTAATATTTTTTTAATAAAATTAAAGTATTATTAAGAATATGATTTCTTTAAGATTTCATTTCATTTCGTTTTTTTTGCACCACAACAGGCCAGGAGGCCCAATTACAGTGGTAAATTACATTACAGAATAACCAGGCTTGAGAAAAATCACATTTTAATTTTTGTGTTCTCACCGATCCCGGAATAATTTCCATGCAAAAAAACTTATCCTCTATTGTTATTTTTTATTATACTTTTTTACGCTACTGCGTGGAACGCATCGCCCGAGTAAAATGAGGTTCCGGTTTATTTGTATGTAATAACTTACCGACTTTTCTGAACGTTTCCGTTTCTTCATCAAGACACTAATAACACTAACATGCAAATCCCACAATACATCTCGATCATAGAAGTTATACAAGTTTTAATTTTTGCTGATAGGATACATGCTATTGAAAGCTAACACCAACGTGCGCTGATTGCCTTAAAAGGTTTAATGCTGTTGGAACAATGGTTGAATATAAGGGGACGGGGAAAAAGCGATTACTATGAATTTACTAAGTATAGGGTGATTATTTCAATGGAACATCGTATAATGGGCTATATTGAAAATAGCATAATGGGCTATATTTCTTTCATAAATTAACAGTTGGGCATTATAACTACGTATTTACTTGGTGTAAAATTAGTAAAATAAATTTAAAATGCCGACCAATTGCCAAACATAATTGTTGAAGAACCTTGATGAAGTTTATCAAGGCTTAAAAATAAACTTACACTAAATTTTTAAAATAAAATGGCTAGTAGAATAGTTTTCTAAGCTGTGTTCAAAGTGTTATGTTTTTTGTCCTGGCTACAGATCCTCGAAAAAGGGGAGTAGCACGATCGAATTGATTGATATTTAATATTTTTAGTAAACGACTGTTATTTAAATCTTTTATTTGGTTATTAATTACAAGAGGATTGTTGACAGCTTTTAAAAAAAAAAATATTTTTAAATTTCATAAAAAGTACATGTTTTTGTAACATTCTAAACATATCTACTTTTACACATCTAGTTAATGTTATCACTGTAACTCTCCAAAAAAAGAGACTTACTCTTAGCTTGGACTTGGCGTGACTTACACTGTTTTAGTTGTTGATTTATAAGAGTTTATATAATTTTAAATACGAGTACATGAAAAAGAAAAAGAAAAATAAAAACATAGGATATATAAAGAAAAAAACATAAAACAATAATAAATTCATACTAATTAAAATTAAATGTTGTTTTTACATGAGTTCAAAAAATTTCTTTAGATTTACTTTAGATTTATTATTTGATATATTATTTTTAATAGTTTTTAGTTCATTGGGAAGATTATTATAATTTTTTACACCTTTGAAGACAAAGCTATTTTGAACATGACTTGTATGGAATTTAAGAATTTTAATCTTATGTTGGTATCTGAGATAGTATTTGGATGTATAATCTTTCATAATTATTCAACATTATAACAAATCACTCGGTTAGTGATTCGAAATTATTTTGTTAAATATTATAATTTTTACATCCTTTAAAAAGGTTTCCGACATCCTTCTACAACGGAATGGTTTTGGGCAACAAATGTGGAGTTGGTTCATAGCTGAGGCAATCAGATCCGTAAGTGGGCGGCGAATTTCTGTACCATTCCAGAATCGATTTCAATTTATTAATTGGATTGTTCCAAGCTCTTATCAGAATAAAATAATTAGACTGAAAATGTTATTTTGCACGGTTAAATTTGTTTTGCTTTCTAACCCGTGTTTGGTGCGGTTCGATTTGGGTATAACGTTTTTAATTTCTCTCATAGAGCTACGCGAAACCCATAATACGCATAATATGTTTATGCAAAAAACATTTTTTATATTATTTATGTGTTAATTTTTTTTTCAATACGTACCATTTAAAATACTTTCAAAATGTTGCGTATAACAACTCTATGAGATTACCAGTCCTGTGTGAAAATGGGAAAATAAATATAATAAAGTGTGGAAACATACCTATAATATATGTATAATTATAATATATTTTCACTAATCGGGAATCATGAAAACATTAAAAAAATAATATTTAAAGCGGATTTTTACGATTATACAACTATGAATGCATAAGTTTTTATTAGCTATTTTAGGGCCTAAAAACGACCAAAAAATGTCGATGGAAAAACTAAAAAAAAATGATTACATACAAAACGGCTCGCAGTTAACGTCACGTCACTGATTTCTCACGTCATATCCTTTGAGTCTTTAAATAAACATTTCATACAAGTATGGTGCGGTTACCTAATACGTGCCACTTGTTCCATAGGGCGCGAAACGTTTTCAGGTAATTCAAAATATGTGTATTTTAAACTACTGTAGCAAAGCTACCCGATGTCGATTGGTAAAAATAAAAATAATTAATTTAAAAAAAAAACAGAAAATACTATTTTATTGTGTACAAATTAATAATCGTACATACAATACAGTATTGTGCGAATTAATAGAATAAGAGTAATTTTTGAGATTTTTTACGTATAGCAACACTCATATGTCAATTTGACAGTTGTTTAGCGCCGAAAATTATGATGCAGTTCATTAATCCTTTGAAAGCTCATATTGGTGTTTTTATATATATATTTTTTTAATTGCCTAGTTTTATAAATTGCTTGCATATTAAAGAGTATTTTTGAGTTGGTTTAAATCATGGATATCAAGCCGAGGAAAAGGGAAAAGATTATATCCTTAAGTGAACATACATCAATGACTCAGAAGGAGATTGAAAATGAATGTTTTGTGCGTCAGGAAGCAGTCAGCAAGATTATTAAGCAGAAAAAAGCAACAGGGTCAGTTGAAGCAAATATAATTCTGAAATGTGGAAGAAACCGGAAAATTAGTGTTAATATATTTAATCAAAAATAGTAAGTTAAACCCCAGAAAAACAAGTTACGAACTTTAACGAGATTTGGCAACGACTATAGTGATAATACATGACTCAACAGTACAAAGAAGACTCATTTAATCTGTAGGAAAAGCAATTCGACCACAGAAAAAACAACTCCTAACGGCACAGATGATAAAGCAAAGGCTTATTTTGGCTAGAAAATATACCAAACGAACTGCAAAAGACTGGAGGAAGGTGCTGTTTTCAGATGAGACTCACTTTCTTGTGCAAGGATATTGGACAAAATTTGTAAGAAAAAGTGGGGATGAAAAACTTACTGTGGCTCATATTGACTAAACAGTGAAAAATCCCGTGAAAAATATGTTTTGGGGCTGCTTTTCGTATATGAGGACCGGATCTTTGATACTAATAGAAGGAGTGATGAATAACCCAAAGTATAAATCTCTATTGGAGCAGCACTTGAGTACAGAACTGAGTAAATGTTGTCCCAATGGTGGGACTGTATTTCAACAGGGCTCAGCTTCTTGTCACGTATCGAAGTTAATGCTTAAGTATTTTAATGCTAAAAAAATAACTCTTTTAGTCTAGTCTAGAAATTTACCTGACCATAACCCCATAGAAAATTTGTGGGCAATTTGTAAATCTAGGATACAAAAATTGGACTGCACCACAAAGATAAAGATGATAGAAGCTGTTATTTAGATGAAGTTTCGAGATGACAAAATAAAAGAAAATTGCCAAAGTTAAATTGATTATATGCCAATACTTGTTCAAGCAAAAGGAAGACATAAATCTTAATTAATAAAAAATATTTTATGATTGTACATCACCTGTACTTTTAAATATTAATAAAAAACGTATTTTATGATAACAAGGAATTTTATTTAAATTATTTTTTTAGAGTTGTGTAACATAATAGTAAAAAAGTAAGTATAAGATGAAAAGTAAAAAAGTTATCAATATTTTTTATAAATTCTACTCGTAATTAGTTATTTATCCTTTTGTTAGTTAGTCTGTTTTGTAACAAATAAATGGCTAGAATACTTGATTCGAATCCCGACAAAATCACAATAAATCAATTTAATTTTTCTTTAAGCTTGGGTGTTTTGCAATGTGATTCACTCTTGCAATTTACTTTTCCGCTTGTTGCGATTCAAAATATACATTAAAAATAATTACATTAAGATTTTCCCATTCCGTTACTGTTTCGAAATCTCGCATTTTTTAGGTGTTTTTGTACCAATCATGTGAAAGAAAATTAAAATAAAAAAGGTGAAATAAAAATTAATTAATAATTAAGGCAAACAAACGTTAACAGTAAGGGCGTCATAAATCAAATATTAATGATTTTATTAATCGGTCAGAAAAGGGCTGAATTTTTAAAAAGAGTCTAGTTTTTAAGTTAAGGGAATGAAATTGGATGGGAAATTTACAACTGATACAAACAAATGCTTTTGCGGTGGCTGGTAAGTCGAATACGAGAGCAGCACAATCGGTCACATCTTACGCGCTTCCAGGTTGTGGCGACGGTTTCAGAATGTAGCTGCGCTCGCTATGTTCATAGCCTCAGACTTTTCAGCCAGAGGTTATCGTATGCCGCCTTGCTCTCCTTTACGTCTCCTCTTCACTCATCTCTATTCCTGGATCTTCTCAATGATCAGTGTCAAAGCAAAAAGCCTTCATGTCACGTATACTGACATCTTTAAATCGCAATCATTTACCAACGTGGGATCTTTTAGCGTCACAAAGTTCTCCGAATAAAATATCTTTCGGTACCAGCCGTCTTTCAAAATTATCAGCATCAAAGGCAATAAACATGTGCCAAAGTTTTTTTCCAATCTTCAAATCACTTCTCGTAGGCGATTTCGGAATGCCTTTTAGCTCCCTTTGTGAATTTTCTTTTATCATCTTAATCGAGTCAAAATGATTTCCGCAAAGTAATAGTACGTATTTATTATCAGTATCGTGATGCAAAAATCAAGATTTTTGGACGAATATTTTCCCCCAATGTTTCAATACGCCCCAATAGTAGTATTTATTGACCGCCTGGCCTATCGGAAAACAGTCAACATCACCCTTTTTTGAGCGACGTTAGTGTGGTTTTTTTGGTTTTGATTCAGTCGGCAAGCGCCACTACGAAGATTGTCGACATGTTTCAGAGACATATTTGTGCATTTATGTCTCATTACTCGTAATGATGCATTAAATGGCGGTATCGTTCATACAAAGTCCTCTTTAGCAACATATTTGCGTTGACCTTTTTGAAGAAAATTAAACTAAATTCACTGAACACAATTATAATTGACTTGTTTATACAGCTGCCACAAACAAACTCCATGACAGATCGCGCTAAAAAGGCACGTATGTCTTTGCAGTCCTACCAACCTCAAGATGAAAAAAAAAACAATATCTTGAGCGCGGTTCTTTTAAATAACGAATTCCGGGTCTGAACATAACGGTTTATGAAAACAAATAATGACATCTGTTTTAAGATATTGAGTTTAGTTAGCTCTTTATCGTTTTACATCTTTTTTGTAGAAGTCAAATATTATACTTACATTTATTCATTCTAGCGTTAGGAAACGTGAGTTTTTATTTGCTACCCTCTTAAATTCAGGATAATTTCACCCCCAAATATTGATGTTCCAAAGTTCGTGTATAGTTATACTTTACTGCTTAATTTTTATTGAGGTTTTTAACGACATCGTTTGGTATTCAACATTGTTGTTTTTTATCGCACGGCCTTTGAGTTTAAATGTCGTGAATATTGGATGGAAAAGTATTTACTGTATTTACTTTTTATGGTTTATGGTTCATGGTGACAAATTCACATTAAAACGCGCTTCAATGAATCAATTAAAATATTATTTGGTATCGTTTTGAAACATAAATTATAAAATAATATAGCAATATACGATTTAATATTGACGAAATGACGATCGAGTAAACTTTTAATAGACTAGACGCATAAATACCAATACAAAATATTATACCAAAAAAGTATATAGTAATAAACACAAAGTTGTATAATTAATTCCCCAATCATAGATTTTTTAAACTTTTGTTCGTAATAAAACATTAATTATGGTAATTATGGTAAAAAAATCTCTTGTCTCTGGTATCATGATGATGGTGATAGGCCATTGACAATTATGGAAAATTAAGAGGAAACGCAGTCTTACTTTTTTATATGCAAACGAAGTCCCGTATTTTCTTCCTGGATAATGGCGCTACAGCAATGACTTTTGACCGTTTGACCGTGGCTTTTCCCGACTAACTTCTGACTTCTTACGAGGAATGCTGGGCTCCCAATCATTGTTGGGAAAAGGGATATTCATTTTGGTGTTCACTATTTTCAGCTCATTGGTGATTGCATACAGAATTCCGATATTCTGAATGAATTCGGTCTATTTGTCCCAGATAGTTATCTTCGATAAAAGCAACACGGGTTATTTCACTTACCACGACGCAAACCAACCTACCAATGTTTTTTTAAATTTATTTTTTTTTTAAATAAATATTTGCGTTCTTATGATTTACCCAAATATTAAATTTTGAGGGCCATTTTCAACGAGTTGTAAAAAACTCACTATTAGAAAATGGAATCAAGTTGGGGTAATGTGGGATTCGAACCACGGAACTTTGGTCTGTGAAAAAATTAATAAATAAATTAAATGAAAATAATTTTATTTATATACTATAGATAATAACCCTTGACATTTCTTTATCGCAACACAGAAAATTTTATTCTTATAACCTTTCTAAAAAATATATAAAAATCGGATCGGTTTAGAGGTGCGGAAAACGGGACAGCGAAACGTTAATTTCATCGATTTTGTTTATAAAAAATTGTTCCGTTGTGTAGTTGTCTTTTTCCACAGTTTCGGGGAGACATCTGCGAGAAAGTGACAGAAAGACAATGTTCAAATACCTATTTATCAAAATTCTTATCCAACGAATATCCTCATGATTCATCAGGGGTCCATATTTAATTTCAGATTAGCGTAGAATTGAATTTCAATTCAACCTGATAATAAGTTAAAAACAAAGCAAAAATTTCTTGCTGAAATTTTTATTTATTTTATTTTTTATTTATTAATTTAAACGCCTTTTAGGCTTTTAAATGATTTTACATACATATATACAAATAAAGACAGACATGTTTTTAGAAGAAAAAGAAAAATATCAAAAATATCATCTTTACATATTAGTATAAAAGTGGAAAGAACAGAAGTGCATTTTTAAATATGAAGACAGAAATGCATTTTACACAAAGAAAGGAGCAAAAAATAAAAATGAATTAAGAAGAGAAAGAAAAAAAATATTATAACGATATTAATTTATTTATGAATCTTGGTAAAATTAGGCAGTATGTAGATTGCAGAATATTTTTATGCAGATTTTACCTATGTTATGTATACTGCCGTCATAAGAAAGAAGGACGCATCTAGCATTTTTTTCAAAAATAAGTTAAATTCATATTTGGAATCAGAAAAAAAATACGTATCTACTGATACTTGATTTATCTTCCTAAAATAACAACAAACCTATTATTTTCACCAATAAATGAGACTAATTGCAAAAAGTCTGGAAGATTACTTAATATAAAAGACTGTTCTGACTTATCTTTATATATATAATTCCTCTGTACGTGTAATGTCACTGAACTCCTCCTAAACGGCTTAACCAATTTACGTGCGGTTTTCAGAGAAATATAAATCTTTGCGCTGTGCGTGTTCGTAGATATTAAAATCTTCAATCTAATATCTAAAAAATAAGTAAGGAGCATACATTTTTCCTTCATCGATCTACAAGGGTTGCATTCGATGAGAATGCATTTACAAAAAAATGGAAAGATGTTGTTTTTTTGCGTATAAAAAAAGTTTGTTTTTAAATGTGTACAAAAAAAGTTTGTTTTTAAATGTGTACAAAAAAAGTTTGTTTTTAAATGTGTACAAAAAAGTTTGTTTTTAAATGTGTACAAACAGCATTTGTTTTTTGTGGATCTCAATCAGATTCTTTCCTTAAACTACTTATTATTTCTACCTATTTATTTCTTTTTACTGGATTTTTGGTAATACTATAATAATATTAAATTCAATATATTTTTAAAAATCGTATTCCTACACAAGTAAACCTCTGTGTTGGTAAGAAGACCGGAGTTTGACGTTTGCAAAAAGAATGCTATATTTAAAAAAAAAAAATATGTTTTGTAATTGAACCATAATCAAGTACCTACTTATCAATAAAAAATATTTTTCTAAGGCATGCCAACGTTTGGGCTGGTCAACTTCTGTCGGGTCCACTAGTATAATTATAAAATACTGATTTTATTTAATACTTATTTTTCCTTCTATTCCTTCTTTAAAAAAACATCTGAAATGAATGTACCTACATGTATTGGGATTGCGAACTTAATTGATTATTAGGCCGGCGTTACTATTTTGAAAAGCAGTAAATGGCCAGTAACGTCTATTTTATTTACTTGAGTAGAATCTTTTGGCATATTAACACTAATATAGAAAGACATTTACATAATTACCAGTAGCCAGAATCGTCTTTTCATTGCAGTATAACATATTTTCTTGTATTTTTTTTACTAAAAAGAAAATGTTAATTTTTAAATATATAACGTAAAATAATAATAATAAAAATGTATTAAAATTAATACATATATTCCGTTAAAACAAACCATAATACATAGTGTCGCATGAGGGTATGCGGTAGGTAATATACTTAATTTTTGTAGTATTTTTGGAACAGGAAATTTTTAATTTCCTAGTTACAAAATATTTACTTTCTCCGTTTTTTGTTTTATGTAGAAACGTCCTTCTTTCTTATGACGGCAGTATACGCGGAACAAGCTGTTAGTAAATGCCTCACTTGGCAGGTAATTTTGCATTTTATATATGTTCCTAATAAAGTCGAGAATGGAGGGGATTTCTCCCTATACAATCGTCTTTATGCCACAAATGAAATTTCAGAAATTATTTATATAGGTGAAAATTATGCGTGAATGTATAATTCTGTATAATTAAAGAGGCATAAGAAAACTTGAGCAGAATTTTAATGCTACCATTACGCTTTGTATGTAATTTACTCTCAGGTTGAAAAATGTTCTCCGCATTAATATTAAGAATCGAATGAATATGCATGTTTTTAACGTGTTTTTATCGTGTATGAGAATAAGGGATAAGACACTAAATAAGCGTACATGTACTCGAATTTTTTTTAACAATTAAATTGAACCTGTATAAGAAATTTATAGTGAAAGTGGTATAGGTAAAACATTTGTTTTCTTTAAAATATATATCTACACAAAAGCTGAATCAGCTGTGAATAACTATAAATATAGAATTATAAAAAAAAAAATTGAGTCAAAATATGTTTTCGGGCAGGATTTAAAGCGTGAGATTGTTGATTTTGCTTTCATGCAATATTTTATAAGAAGTCACGGCAATTAGAGAACCTATTTACTACTTGGTGCAAAGGGAAATAACGATTTTTATACGATAAAAAAATTCACCAATCGCTTGTTTGAATGGATTTTTTGTGAAATAAAAGAGCTGATACTTTAATTTATTCACTGATTTAAAATAAATTATAAATAATAACAAATAATAAAAATAATGAGTCTCCACGTCCCCCCGTGACGAAAATACTTAATAATATACTTTACTACGTGTGAAATTATAAAATATTAAGATAGTTATTAACACTACGTATTTATATCTAAATTTGTTGCAACAGAGAGGGAAAACATTATGAGAGAGGAATATGAAAGTCTAGGCACTTACAGGGCTTATAACCTACCATTGGCTGGTTTATGTGGCTACTTTACACACTGTGTAACATTCAGCATGTTTGAACATCCACATTTCCACAACTCTTTTTTGTAAAGTAAAGGAGCTGAAACCTTTATCATGTGGGGGATTTTTTTTCTTCTCAAAAATATTTTCTCTCTCTGTTGCAACAAATTTGGATATGAATAACTCCCTAGGAAGTAAATTCAGTCAGTCTGCAAACATTTGGACACACTCAAACATTGTTGAACTACGTATTTATGTTTATATTTTATTTCTGTTTATCCATATTATTTACATTATATTTTCGGCCTCGTAATGTAATGGTCAGCGCGTTTACCTACCGTCTAGGTCTCGGGTTTGATTTCCGAAATGGTTGATCTGAATTTGTCCCTGGACTGGTACTTGAAGCGTAAGACTGATCATCTAGCCTTTATGTAACAAAAATGATCAAGATGCAATGCGATTGGTGTACCAATGCAGTGCCCAATGCGCCATTAGGTGCAGAAGGGGAATGATGATTTATATTATAAAACGCACACTAAAATAACGAAAATTCGCGTTTGTGGAGCAGGTGATCAATATTGGTTTGCGCGAATGAGACAATCCATTTTACTTCTACCCACCTCCACTATCAATTTTTATAATCTCTTTTTGAACATGTTCTCATTGTTTTAATGGACAGTGGAAGTAGTTTAATGATTTTAATTGTATAATACGCAAAATCCCTTTGTCTGTGTATAAGTGGTATCAGTTTGTATTTGTTTAAGTTTTCTTTGTGTTGATAATCTTGTGATTATTTTATTTGTATGCGTTGTATTGTCGGGGTTATGTCTTTCGTTCAAATAAGAATATTAATTATAATATAAAGAACAGTAATTTTGAATCTGTAAGTGAGTATTGTTTTAGCGTATAATAGCTTTGGTGTTATATGTTGTGATTTGTGGAATATTTCTCCAGTAAATGTCTATATCGGGACACCAAGTATTATTTTAATTATGGATCTTTGTGAAACAAATACATTATTTAAAACTGTTTCACTCGCGTCACCCCATCAAATTATACCGTACTCCAAAATTGGTTGGCACAATGCAAAATAATCTTTAATAGTTTTTTTACATTGATTATATTTTAAATTGTTTTGAATATATACATTAGTCTTTCAAGTTTATTTGTAATTATAAAAAACATTTAGGTTTTCTTCCGAACTAATATTTTTTTGTTGACATACACTATTGTTCGAAAAATGTTTATATTAAAATATATATAGTTTAGGAAAACAAATTATTCACACAGCGAATGTGGAGAAAGATAAAACGATGACGTAAAGTTTTGACACGAACCAGGAAAGAAGGTGGAGTTTGAAAAAAGTTGGGTTCCAACAAAACCGGAGGTCATATAAATGCGCTGGAAATCTGTGGGAAATGGATAAACTTGAGGAAATCGGTCGACAAACGGGGTTCGGGGCCCGAACATCTAAATAATATTTTACGGCCATAATCCACAACTTTCTGTCTAACAGGGAAGGGTGGTATCTCCATCTCAGCCGGAGACAGCGAGCGCTTCCGCTTGTATTTTTAAAGATCAGCAATCAAGATAAGAACATTTCACTTAATTTATTTCCTCGGAGAGATTTTTCGACGATTATGCCCGCACGGGGAGGCTCGGAGATTTGAATGAATAAATGCCGAGAAATTTTGATGTTAATGCTTCATAGCGCTCAGATTCGATTTTCCGGTAGATACGCCATCCGTTTATTCTGCTGTAAAATATATTAGATATCTGCGGTCCTTGAACAATTCGATTTTGTCGAAAGATATTCGGTATATCAGGAATTTGTAATACATATGCTAGACGTATCAATTTTCTTGTAAATGAATTCCTCTCAATTTTCGCTTATCATTTTACGTTCGATTATAATGAGTTTTAATTTTTAATAATGTTCGTTACATTACGATTCCATAAATTAATTTATCACTCATCACGCTTAATTAACAACAGAATAACTTAATCACCTGAAAATTATTGTGGATGTAGAATATTTATACTTCATTGAACTAATTTACATTTTCTCCTAGAATAAATCAATATATCAATTAAAAAAACGTCAATACTAAATACGTTATGCTTAATTTTAACGGAATGTATGTGAAAGACAGAGATTTATTTTTGTTTCGCATTACGTTTCGAGCATTAATAATTAAAAGGGCGGGGGGAACATTCACATAAGTCAAAATGCTTTACTTTTCAGGAGAATTTTTGAGTCTCAAACATTGCAGTAATTAAATCTAACATTGAAAGAGTATCCTTTTTTCGCTAAACCTATAGGAATTGGATTATTGCTAATAATCAGGAATACAAAGTCATGTGGTAACTCTTCAATGTAACGTCGTTCAAGGCATAAAGCAAGAAAAGATTCTTCTTCGAGAAAACTTTTTTTTAGCCGACAACTAATAAATTTATTTTGTGTGATAAATTACATTAATAATACTATCCTTAATAACGTTATTTTACTTTCGTGTTTTGGAATACGTGTGAACATAGGTGTGAACAAGATGAGCAAATAAAAATATAAAAATAAGTTGACTTATGGAATTTATTTATTAAAAAAACTATTGAGTTACTCATTTTTTTTATACCTACTCTAATGAGTCATTCTCATAAAATGCCAAAAAAAATATCTTACTTATTTGAAAGGCGCTGTGGCACTGTGGCGCAGTTGGTAAGACCGCTAACTGTGAAACTAGCGTCGCGGGTTCGAATTCCACCAGTAGCAGGAAAAAATCCAAGAAAGTTTGTTTCTCAATTGGTCTGGGTGTTGTGGTATATTTTCATAACTTTCTTCCGTATCCTGTTTTTCACCTGCTGACAAGCTTCTAAAGAAGAAGCTTAGCGGATTATACTTTTAATAAACGTGCAGTTTGGCGCCAGCCATTATTGCTAAAAGCAATATCTTCCAGCAGACAGAAAAACAGACGGGTCGAAAAGAAAATTGGTCAAAATTTGTACATTAAAAAAAAAGATTTATTTATTCACATACATAAGTTTATTGCACATTATTTGAGACATAAGTCCCAACTCCATGGGACTAAAAGTCCTGTGTTGAGATGGGACGAGTAATTAGTCGACACAGACATTTATTTATTTATTTATTGACACTTTATATACATATACAATAAATATACATATAAGGGCGGGCATATTGCCTTAAGGCAATTTCTTCCTACCTACCCAAACCGTTCAGTTTGAGAAAATTATAAATACATGGACATATTGAATCTTACAATTTTATACAAAAATTAAAAGCAAAGATTAAAAAATATATATATATATGTATAAAAAAATAACACTTTACTATGAAGAGAGGAGAGGGGATGGGAAGGAAAGAAGAAGGATAAAGGAACAATTTAAATATTTAGATAGTGACATTTCAATCTCGACTTAAATGTAAATAAAGAAGGGGCGTCTCTTACATTAGTGGGTAGATTATTCCACAATCGAGCGGCTACTACTGTGAAAGAGGAGGCAAAAAAAATAGAGCGATGACAGGGTATTAAAAGGGTTCTCTCGTTACTAGAACGAAGAGATAGTCCGTGTTGTGAAAGAGGTTGGATGAGCTCTCTCAGATAAACAGGCGAAGTGGGATTATTTAAAATATTGTGAAGAAGTGATAGAATGTGAATGTTTCTTCTATGCCTGATACTGAGCCAGTGTAGTTGCGTGCGATACTCGGTTATGTGGTCAAATTTGCGAAGATTAAAGATATAACGAATACAAATATTCTGCAATCGTTCTAACTTATCAAGCAATTCAGAGTTAGCATCTGGATAACATACATCCGCGTAGTCAAGGAGTGGAAGAAGTAAGCTCTGGACTAATGTTTGCTTAACATTGATTGGCAAGAAATTCTGTAATCTTTTAAGTGAGTGCAAACTGCTATAAAGTTTACGACTAACTTCGTTAACCTGATCGTGCCACTCTAAATGCTTATGAATGATAATACCCAAGTTTTTGACTGAAGTCATGAATGGAATTTCTGTACCATCTATTTTGAAAAGAGGAAGTGTGGAAAAATTCACTTTTGAATACATTTTTTTACTACCAACAAGTACAATTTGGGTTTTTGTTGGATTTATGAGAAGTCCATGTTTTTTTGTCCATGAAGAGATATGGTCGAGTGCAAGTGACATTACTCTATGTGTTTCAACAATGTCGACGGGCTCGAAATGAATATACAATTGCAAATCATCGGCATATAAATGGTACAAACAGGTATGAGTATATCACCACAAATAAAGGATTAGAATCATAAAAAATAATTTTAAAAAAAACATATACATGGCACACCAATATGGTAAACAGTAAACTCAAACATTCGGAAAATTATAAAAGAGTTTCCTACTCAAATCCCTCAATCAAGTCCTTTATTTCTTTCTTGAAAATAGTTTTTGTCCTCGAGAGCTTAATACGCTCTTTCGAAATATTGAACACTCTCGGTGCGATATGGGAGAAATATCTCTGAACAAAAGTCGTACGGGTTTTAAGTATGACATTTTGCTGAGACCTCTCCTTATTGTTCGACCAGAAGTGTATGAGTGATTTTTTTAGGTACAGTTGTCTCATATCCAGCATCTTCATGTATTGGAACAACTGTTCTGACGGGTATGTTAGAGGGCGCTGGAATATTATTCTCAATAATAATTTCTGTGAAATTATGAGAAGCTTTAAAATGGATACCGCACAACCCCCCAGCTAACTATTCCATAGGTTGCAGTGAATTGAAACAGAGCAAAGTATACACTTCTGAGAGTGCCAATATCCAGAAAAAGAGAGCAGAATAGATGGCACAGCTTTCTTAACCTAGAGGTTAGTGACTGGAACTGAGCCTCCCATCGCAAATATCTTTAAATGATAACACCGAGGTAGTTTATGGAATATACCCATTGCAGTAGTAGTTATGTTTTATCACAGTACATTCCTAGATTAAGCATATTGCTGGGTAGTGAACTATTATTTATATAAAATGTCATATATTTTGATTTATCGATATTAAGTGTAAAAATATTATTATTAAGCCATTGTTTAACGATGTTTATACCTCAGTTTGCTTTCTAAAAGACAGAGTTTCAGTCACCAGCCTTAAATAACAAAACCGTGTCGTCGGCGAATAAAATAATTTTTCCGACATTATTTATTTCGCAAAGAGAGTTTATGTAGACTAAAAATAAGATTGGTCCCAGGACGCTGCCCCGTGGAACTCTAAAAGTAATTGTTGACTTTGTACTTCGCGCTTCTCCCTGTGATATATGGATTACTGTTTGTTGTCATCTCAGGGATAAGAAATTTTTAAGTAATAGAACAGCTTTATCTCTGTGTTCTTTTTATGAGAATTAGGTGGGAAACCATGTCAAAAGCTTGAGCATGGTCTAAAAATACTGATGAGCTTTCTTCAATTATAAAGGTTTCGTGTAATATTTCGAATAACAGTAATTGTTGAGTCTGCCGTACTTCTCCCCTCTCGGAAACCAAACTGGTTATTTTAAAAACATCACAACAAAAAATAACACCAAAAACATAGTCAATGATAGGTCATAAGTCCTGTAAATGCCTAGACTTCCATACTCCATTCTTAAAAATGTTTTCTCTCTCTGTTGCAACAAATCTAGATCTAAATAACTTCCTAGGGAGGAAATCCATTCTGTCAACAAACGTTTCGACATACTCAAAACATTGTCGAAAAATGTTTTGATAATTAAATACAGCGCTCATAAAATTCTAAAATATTACCTAACTCTTAAACTTCTAAATATTCAAAAGAATAATTCATTCCTTGTACTGGAGTATAATTCAAAAATGGATCCGACATTCTATTTTAGCATGGGAGTTTTATCACCGCACCTTTTTGGTGATTACATTGTATAAAGTCCATGAAATATAATTAAACTCATTCAAGTCGACGTGTAACACAAGATGGGGTAAGACCGGGACACGGCACCTGATGTTGGGACATAACAGATATGGGGTCATTCCCGTAATAACTTTATTTTTCGCTGCTGACCGTTATGGCACAAGTCTGAGCGCACTAATTACACTGGCACATGACGTGCCAGTTCTCCGCTTTTTGCTGTTAGCTGCCGGCAAAACATTTTTTGATAATATTTCGGTTTCAAAAACACCTCTGCATGCAAATGAGACAAATTGGTTAATTATTTTTTAACGCGAGAGTAAGGTTTTTTCCGTTGTTTTTATTCTGGAGATTTCCTAATATTTTAGACAACACGTTTACGCGTAATCTTATTTTAAACTGGCATCGTCAGTATTTTCTAAATGTAGCTTTTTCGCATTTTTCAACTTTGTGGTCAAATGTTTCGAAAACAATTAGTAAATATTTGCATACAACCTCTTATCAACTTTCAATGTCTACCATTTTCAAGACAGACCCGTCTCTTCGTCAAGACACTAATTGCATTAACATGCGAAACCTACTAGGACACCTTCACCACAGTAGTTGCACAAACATATAAAACCAGTGCACGTTATTGTTGGCTTATTATAACATGGGTCGTATCAGCACGCAGCATTTCAGAATAATTAGTGTCCTGACGAGTAGGTAAGAGGTAATGTAAAAATATTCACTAAAGTTCATCTTCTTTTCCACATCCGCTCTTTATTATACAAGAGTTGAATAATCGGCATTTCGTTTTGAACGAGTATAGACTAGACTTCCAGACAACGCGCATCATGTTAAAAGTACTCCAGCAATTCCTAGCGGGTTACGAGATCTTTGTGCATGCTTCCATCCTCAGTTATGTGGACTCTCAAGTATTTATAGCTGTCAACTTTCTCAATCCTCTGTCAGAACAGGATTTGTTGCACATAATCTGAGTATTTTTTGCATTAATATTAAGACCCAGACGAGTTGAATTTTCATGCAGTTTGTCAACAATTTCCTGAAAATCACCAACAGTCTTTTTGAAAAAAATGCATCCTCTGTATACTTCAAGTCGCTTAATCTTAGAGAGGAGTTAACTTCTATGCCTCAATTAGGTGGTATTGATTTGCATAAGATAAAATCCATCAGTATGATGAATAAGAACGGTACAAGGACGCAGCCTTGTCTCACGCCAGTGGAGACCCCGTACCAATCAGTCAAAGAGCTGCTAATAACGTTTATAGATAATATTTTTATTGTAACCATTCATTATTATGATTATTATTCTCATATTGTGTCACATTGATTTATTTTTCAAATAATTCTAAATATAATTCATGTTTTAAATATTAGTATACAACCACACACTCACTTTTTCAATCACCGTAGTAAAGATACTTTTTCGTTAATACTTTGTATACTACGGTGTTTTTTTTTAATTACTCTACCCGTGACGTCTCAAGTTTTTGTCAGTGAGTTCTGCTGAATGGTGAGTTGGCTTCCCGGAAACATAAAATCTATCACAGCACTCTATCATTGGGTGATTTGGAAGAACTTGTGACGTAATTCAAAGAAGCAAATTTTTATAATTTTTAAAATTCATTTTCTGGAAACGCCGTATAATTAAATAATGCTCCAATTTTTACCGCGTGCAAGAAAACATTTTTAAATCCAATTTCCCGTAACACTACACTTCCTAGTGGAATTTTGGAATTTCACAATATAAATTGCAAGCATTTTATTTGTTGACATTTAGCTTGTAATTTAAGCAAATTTCCATAAGAGAAAATAGAAAGGACGTAATTGTAAAACGCCATTCCCCATAATGGTACACAGTATTGTTTTTACGTTATGGAAAACGTAAAAAATAAATTTAGTTTAATATTGTTATATTATAATATCGTCGCTTTATTTTAGTATTATTAAGTAATTACATGTTTTTGGATGGCAGGCCCCACTATTTTAAATCAACTATTTTTTGTAGTTTCAATTTATAATTATTTAACCTGCGAATCTGTTTGTATTCTACATAAACTAAATAAATATATATGTATATAATTTATATATGGTTGCGCGTGAATGTTTACTGCCATTTATATGTTTTGGTTGGCGGCTTTTCCTTGAGAAGTAGGAACCTGAGCAGCCTGGCAGTACCTACCGCATTGTAACAATTCACAAATTCCATTTTCAAATAAAACTGACATCTGTATTTTTCCTTCAAACGAATGAAGTCTTCTGTGATCCGCATGATAAACTAACAACGAAAAATAATATTTTTACCGCAATTATATAAAGTTACCGCTAAAGTGTCAATAACATTATTATCATCACCACATCCAATATCCAAAAATCCTGATACACAAAGCAGAATAAGAAAGAACTTAACATCCGCATCATTCCCGCAAATAATATCTGGCGGAGCGAGGGGGAACACTTCAATACAGGTGAGTCGATTTCCATTGCATATTAAGTGGCAGTAAACGTCTTTAATAACGTGTATGTTGGCTGACCTTGTTGGACCATCTTGAATCAGTTCATGCGCTTTCTAAGCTATCGAGAAAATAGCTTTTGCGCCTCTCTTTCGCGTCACCAATATATTTTAGATAAAAATCTGATTAGGCAATTTAGTAATTTAAACAATTCAAATACATCATTATTATAACGCGTTCAATACGACAGGTTTTTATTGGTTTAATTGATGGGTAGTGTTCCTGTGGGTAGCGTTGCGGACTCCAGATCAGAAGATGCCGTTTGGAATCCCGGTCTCCCACTACGTTTTCCCATTTTATAACACGGTTTTTTGCGACTAAAAGAAAATCGCTCCAAAATTGAAATATTTCGGTAAACCATTAAAACCCAAAAATTTATTTAAAAAAAACATATTGAGATGAATATTGTTTTCTCGTTCTTTTCTAAGTTAGAGTTATTTTTTAACTAAGCCCCTTTAAATAAAAAAAGGTTTACAAAAGAAACAAATTATATTCTTTATCTGTTTTATTAGAAGGTTAATCGCTGTTTTTTTTTATATATTTTTATTGTCAGTTTAAAAAGTGTTGTTTAATCTTTTTTTGCATCAATTAAGAAGTTTAGTGCTACTAGGAATTGATATGAAAAATAATTTTAATACTCGTAAAAAATAGTACGGCAAAGTTTCTTGAAAATGCACAAAAAAATAATAAAAATGATTTTATTAAAAATGACAGAGTATTATGATAGATTTCCGGTTTCAAGGAAAGTCAATTCATTAATCCGCCGAACTCACCGAAGAGCACTGGTGACGTCACAGGCGGAGTGATTTCAAAATAACAAAACTTTAGCGCTGATAATAATACGATGCGTATTATTTTTTTAATTTGGCTTTGTTCGATAGTCAATCAACGAATAAAGAACTGAACGTCAGTGGTGAATTACAGCACAGAACACCCAGGTTTGAAAAAATCACATGTTACGTTTCGTGTTTTTTCCGGGAATCGAATCTGGAACGTGCGTGAATCAAGCATCACCATTACATTACTGAGGCCGCCTAGTGCCGACATGATGGTACATAATCCAAATTGTTTTGTTTTCCATTTTTTGGTCAAAAATTGTGTAAGATTATTTTTGTAATTAAAACTGATGAATGTTCGAAAAAACTAGTGAGTTGTAAAATGTTTTTAAAAGAAAGTGTAAGCTGTTTTAAAAAAAAAAAATCTTTTCTGTCGATATGGCATAAAGTGCTAATCTTTTTAATGGCTTAGTTTTACATGACACATATGAAAACATGATTCTAGAGTAAATTTATTGTACTTCAGACAGCCGCAGCCGTGGTAAACAGACAACCCGAAATGGCTTTACTTACACATCTGTCCTGTGATATTGCTGTGTACATGGGTTTCTCAAACTTATTTTACACTTTGTATTCTGCACTTATATTTGTGTATATCTTCACTGACGTATACTAAAAATACACGGTATTCCTATGCAGCAGCCTTCAATAACTATCGTTTTATGGATACCGTGGACCTGGTTTAGACACGTGCTGCGAATGCCTCGGGAGAACTATAACCTAAATAGCTTTTTTTTACACTTGCGGGCTCCTGCCGACCTGGAAGGCCGTCGATGACAATTTTTTGACTTTATTTACGGCGGAATTAAGGGACGCGTGTGTAACGTAGAAGAAGACGAGAGTACTGGATAGCAAGTGGAGCCGCCTGGTTACGTACACATGTCAGGGGCGAACCGTGTATATAAGCGATTATGCGCAGCTTACCATTATATTTGACTAACCATAATAATGTTTTACTGTAACTTTATTTACAGAAAATCAAATAAATAATTATTTTAAATCATTTCCACCGTTTGTATTTTTATCCTAATATAAATATAAATATTAATAAAGCGCGCCCAGCGCCTGCGGTGAGCCAAGAAACTAGCCGATTATTCCAGCTTATTTTTTCATACAAATAAGTATACTATATTTTGAATGTCTTAACCCCAGTGCGGGTTTTTTCTCTTAGATTAAACTCGCAGATTACACAAATTATTTGAAGATCCTAGATTTGGAAAACAGTATTTCAAACATTGTTTCTTAAGTGCTATTTTTCTTTGAGATAGTACTTGTGACATAAGACCATAATTAAGTTCATGCGTCATATTGCAGGATATATGGCGCTTGACTCGTCCGTTTTGAATACTACTAATTTCTAGAACAATTCCTTCAGTTGACATTTTCATTAAACCTGATATAGACTGAATTCATATTGCTTTTTTTTTTAAATGAGTTATGTATTAAAATAATAGATAATATATATATATAATATAAAACATCACGAAGTTACATCGTTTGACTTGATTTCATGGTTGAGAGTTGTTGTATCACACAGAACCACAGAAAAATATCAATTTATAGTATATATTACTAACATTATATTATGTACTTTGTATGAATGCACAAATAAATTATATTTTTTTATAGCTCACTATTTGCCGCTGCCACATGCTCTACTTAGGAGCGAATGTGCTAAAATAAGAAGATTCTTATACTACCTATTTCTAAAATATTTCAAATATTGTTTTTCTCTCGACAATATGAAAAAAAGGAAGAACGATTTACGAAATAGATGTAAATATTTGTAAGTTTACTTGCATTTTTGTGTGTAACTCGTTATCATAGATACGACACAAGCTGGCGGCTGTCAAAATTTTGAAAATGTACTTAAAAATATTCGTTATCTACTTTTTCCATAAATTGGATTGCAATAACGAATGAAATGATAAAACCACTGCGCTGTTGTCCATAGTAATACTGTAATCAAAGCATTTGCTCGTCAGCATTATTCTTCGTAACGTCACTTCTAATCCCGACGAAAGTCCGTAGTACAATAAAAGCATGTAAGGCAATTACTACAGGAATTAGAATTGCATCTTTTACGCGCTTGTAAAGTGTCTGCTTAATTATGCGTCATTGATTTTTTACGCTTTTTTTTTAAAATGAATTTTTTGAAGTGTCACTAGTAGGTACGATTTTAAGTAGTTCTATTTAGTGATGTTCCGACATCACCGAAATTTTAGTTCCCTGAATTAATCTTTGACAAAAAAATATTATGACGGCTCCAATAAGTAACTACGTGTTAGGTACCTAAGGTGCGATTATGAACGGTATATACTGGACGGTTCAAACTAATATAGATATTTATGTACGAAAGTGTGCATATTTGCATGAAAATTCAAAATATTTTCGTCGGTAACCGGTAATTGAACATGTTTAAAAAAATGACTGTAAAAATATTATAGTTTTCACTCAGAAAATTTAATTTTACTTTGTAGATAAAATTGAAGATAAATCTTCCCACCTGAATACGTACTCTAGCGTATTCAAAATTTTATTTTTATATCGATCTCAAAAAAACAAAATAAAACTAATTTGTTACGAGTATAGAATAATCACAATATGGATGGAGTCTTCTGATATTTTTTACCGATGAAATATCGATTATAGATAGATTTCCCAGATAAAAAAAACGCAAGTTGATTTTGCAGTGGTGATGTTGAGATTCTCTGCTTTTCACTATCTCCACCGGTCCTATCAACCTATCCTCCCATACACCTGTCTACCTATCCTAGTCTTCCTTCTCCCACCCCCGTCCATTATAAATTCTATCCCCGACCACTCAAGTTGGAGGCAGTTTTTGAATACGTTATCTCTTTGTTGTAGGGTTGTTTTGACTGTTTCGCGTATTTTTATGGTATTTGGGTAAATTTTCAGCCGTCCTGTAGTTTCGAGAATGTATAAAATATAGTTCTTCCACGCGCAGAGATACTGCATTCCAAGATGTTATTTTGTGTTAAATTTTGTATTTTAATATCATATTTTATGTTTATTGTGATTCTGCGGTGTTTGCTAGCCTTAAAATATAAACAATCCTTAAAGACATTTAAAATATAAAAAAACAAATGTGTCACCAAGGTATTTGATATAAATATAGGTTCAGAAAAAAACTCTTAGTAATAATAACATAGACAAACTTGTAACATATTGCACATTGATTATAATAAAAATTTGTCTAGTGAATTTAAGTAGTGTGCGTCAATTTTATTATTTTTTAAATGTACGGGTATTTTTTAATCGAGATAGAACTTTTGATTAGTCATACTATCTCTTATCAAACTTATGGTGACAGTTTAATTAGCCATCTGTAAAAATACTTAATAAATAATAAAACGCCTTACACTCAAACAACGCTTGCAAATTGTGGAAAATAATTTCAAAATCATTGCCCAGTTCACTAACCGTACAGAGCTCTTTGTGAAATCACAAATTTACTTTGTGACAAGTTGGTAACAACAGTATTTTCAGAAATGATCCCATTAATTGCTCTTCACGATCTTGTTATTTGAAGTCTTAGGATTAAATCTTTTAGGGTTATGTTTAGGGTTTATGGCCTATGGAGATAGACCAACAACTCTGAAAGCATTAGAAGCCAATATAACAAGCACCATTTTGGATACAATTCCGGATTTGTTGGAAAAAGTGGGCAAAATTTTACCAACAGAATGCGCTACGTAACTGCTTGTCGCAGAAGATATTTATCAAATGTAAAAAAAAAAAAAGTTT
This sequence comes from Micrasema longulum, assembly GCF_059751315.1. Taxonomy (NCBI): domain Eukaryota; kingdom Metazoa; phylum Arthropoda; class Insecta; order Trichoptera; family Brachycentridae; genus Micrasema; species Micrasema longulum. The sequence continues at coordinate 82,993 of NW_028279239.1, read as the reverse complement.
TATCCCTAAAAAAAAATTATATAACAAAATTATTATTGACTATCTCGGCCAAAGATTTGAATTTAAAAACCAGCGTACTGTTTAATAAAAGCAGTTAAATTATTTATTTATTTAAACTTTCAAGTACAAAGAATAAGAACTATGGCGGACTTAATGCTAAAAGCAAAATCTTCCAGCTAACCAAAAAACAGACCGCTCAAAAGAAGGGATTGGTCAAAATTTTGTACTAAAAAATTATATATATTTATTAAAAGACACATACATACGTAAATATAAAATATATAAAAAAACCTAATTAATGAAAAATAACAGCTGTTTTTAATTGGGAGATAAGGCTTGCACATATTAAGAGAAATATATTTTTTAAGTACATCATGTTACACTTGAGGAAAATGTGGGATCAGGTAATGAGTTTGAAAGTAAAAAGAAAGAGTAACCAAGGAAAGAAAAAGGGATAAAAAATTCATTTGAGAAAATAAAAATCAGTACAAAATACAAACTCAAGAAGTTCAGGATTCTAGGGATATATATAATGTTTCAGGCGTTTCTTCAAGGTGGCTAGAGAAGGTGCATTTTTTATATGAAGGGGTAGCTCTTTCTAAAGTTAAGCGGCTTGGGAGGAAAAGGAATAGCTGAAAAATGATGTGCCTTGTCGAGGAATGGAAAGTGTTCTCTCCTGAGAAAGACCATGATCAGAAAGGTAAATGAAATTCTCAGCAAGATATTTTGGAGCGCAAGGATTGTGAAGAATATTATTAAGAAGTGAGAGAGATTGCTATCATGCGCAGTATTTGTTTTTTTTTTTTTGATAAATTTGTCGCTATTATATATATATTAGGGTGGATCGATCTTGTATGGAGAAAAAAAAATTATCAAAACGGCCCTATGCCGAAAAGATGTTCTGTAGAATGTAGAATACCTAATGGAAAAATCAAAAGAAAAATAATTTTTGAGTGTAAGATTTGCCGCGAGGGGGTTGAATTTGAGATTTTTATTGAAAAAAGCGATGTTTTGGTAAGATGATTTTGGATACTAAATGAATGTTTTTCTGAAATACAAATATGCATAAATTATAATTATTAGTTAAATAATACATTAAAATAGTTTTGATAATCATTTCCAAAAAAATAGAAATCGAACTAGCCTAATATATATATATATATATATATATGTTTTTCTGAAATACAAATATGCATAAATTATATTTATTAATTTAATAATACATTAAAATAGTTTTGATAATCATTTCCAAAAAAATAGAAATCGAATTAGCCTATATATATATATATATATATATAAATATATATATATATTTAAATAAATAAACGTATATGTTTGCAATAAAATTTATCTAACTCTATGAGATCATTGGTATTTCTATCGGTATAAATTAATAAACTACGCTCTTGTCATTATACATATTATATTTATTTATTTATTATTTATTATTTATAAAGTTAGTTCATATCATCTTAAGAACTAATATAAACTTTTAATAACATTACAATATTTTATCGAAATTTCTCAAGAACATTTTTTTAAAATTGATTTGAAATATTTCAATGCTTTCGATTTCTTTTGTTTTTTCAGGTGACTCATTGTACAGCTTCATTCTTTTCTTTTGTACTATGAGTTTTGAGACTATGTTTATCTCCTCATTAGTAATCTTATATTTTTTTAACCCTAGTTTCATGTTGTTAAATTTAATAAATTAAATTTATTTATATTTTATTCATCCCCTTAATATTTTATGTATAAAAATCGCTACATTATATTTTATTTGTTGCTCTACTGTGAGCAAGCTAATTTCTTTGTGCTTTCTCTCTACATTGCTTGTTGGAATTAAAGTAAACATAAATCGTATTACGAAAATAAAACTATAAATAAAAAGAGTTAAGGGTTAAATACTTTAAGAGACGATAACGTTGACATTAAATAATAATGTGTTCTGTAAAATATATATTTAAATGTAACAAAAATTAAAACCGTATTTTTTCAACGATTTTGATACCGTTCCGTTGAACAATAACGTGTTTTAAAGAGCAAATAACTTCAGTCAAAGTTTTATATTTATCTACGTTTTACAGCGCATTTTGTGTATAAAAGTAGAAGTCAAGATTTAATAACATTTCAGGATTGGTATCTAAAAAACCCATTAAGTGATATTTAAAGAATAACGTTTGGTTATCTCTCTTTTTAATCTGAAACTTTGTTTTAAAGGCTTCGTTATAAAGATGAAGATAGTTCATTTGCTCGAAAAAAACAGAGCCTTGAAAGTTTGGGTATGTAAATACTGACATAAAATCTATTTTTTAACAAGTTTGCCTAAAACTTTACATGTTTTATGAACAATTAGTTCTTGTAATATAATAAGCAACAAACAACAATTACTAAATTAAAAAAAAAACATCACTAAGCAAATGGTTGTTTTAGGTTCATTACTGTTTTTTTATTAATAATGTTTTCTGTTAAAGACAATAATGTTGAAATTATATTTACAGCTGCAATATTTAATAACTCACTGTTTTTTTTACAACACAAACATTAATTAAAGCGCAAAGAATCTTATCTATTTTCATGAAGACAAAGCATTCTGTGACGTTATGTAGACTTTATATCGTTATTAAATGATACCAAATGATACCAATAAAATACCGAAAATACGTAGATATTATAATAATTCAAAAGCATTTTTGAAAAACTATGGTAAAATCAATATTTTTCTTTGAAGTTTCAAAAGGAAATCAATATTTTCTTTCTTCTTACTCTTTTAGTATTTTTTAAGTAAATGTAATATGCCCGCTTCATACATTTATTACACTGATTTGAAGCTTAGTATTGATTCAAACAGAATAATAGGCACACAAGCGTCAAGTTTACTAGAAAAGTGAGAAACTTCTATACATATTTTGAGGCAGTAAATAGTCATGTGATAAAGTATGTCGATTTAACTCTTCGCGTTTTGGAATTGACAAAGATTTGTTTTTTTCTCCTATCGAATACAGCATGAGACGAGATCTAATATATAAACAGCACAGCCCTGGAGCTGGAAATCGGAAAACGATAATGGTATTCACAATATTGAGAGATTTCAGACGTGTGTGTATTTTTATTAAGCTAAAAACGTATTTTTCTTTTTTTTTGTCCTTGATTCAGTGCTCGTTTAGAAGAAATGAAAAATATGACCATTTTTTTGCAGCGTAATGATTAATTTCTTTGCTGGTTTTCAAACAGTTTATATAATTTACTTGCTCTTCATATTTTTTTACGAAAAAAATATTTATATTTTCTTTAAATACATGGAATGAATATGAAAAAGTAAAGCTAAATTAGTTCGTGACAAACAAACACTAAATAATAGTTCTGCGAAGCGTTCCTAACACAAAAAGGTATGAAAAATAATCATTTGAAAAAAAAAAAATATTCTTGTCCCTAAATCTGTTTTTCCAAAAACTACTTGGGAATATTATTTAAAATCACGTATAACATGTTCATTAAATTCCTAGACTTCCTTATTTCGTTCTTAAAAATGTTTTCCCTCTCTGTTGCAACAAATTTAGATCTAGATAACTCCCTAGGGAGGAAATCCAGCCTGTCTGCAAACGTTTGGACAAAACATTGTTGAAGAACATCTTAATTTACCCTTTTTATCGTACATTTAAGCGCAGTTTTGTAATGCAATGAAATGTTCGTATTTGTCACCATGCTGTCTTTAAAAAAAATAATACGAGTATATGTCGTTAGGACTTAAAAAAAGCGATACTGAAATTATTTTTTTAATAGAATTTCTCTAACAGTCACACAGAGCATGATCGAAAAGGCATTTTTGCAGATTTTCGCATAAGTTCCTGCATTATCATAGGATTGAAAAAAAAATTTGATCACTTTAGATCTTTACCCAACTATCCGTGTAAAGTTAAGAGTTCAATCATCAGAAATATTGCTTCAGTTGAAATGATTGCAAAGTGATGTTTCCAATATCTGACCCTTAAAGAAAGCTTGTTTTAATAAAGTTTTGTTAAAATATATTTTCAATTTCTTATGAATGCTTTGCCATATTTGCAGCAAACAATGGCGATGTCAAACTTATACGAGCTCCGGACTTTGTTCAGAAGATTAAACATTAATACGCGGTGCTTTCTGTTCTGTCCTGTTCTATTCTGTTCTTTTATATTCAGACGCAAACATTTACATTATAAATGTGAATATGAGAACCTACATACTTCGTAACACGTATTTTGTCACGCTGTGAACTTCAATACTAGATCAGGGCGCTGTCAACATTTGATCATTCAGCTTTTGATGCAGCCTTTCCATTGTGTGTGGAAATTCTTTAGCTGGGAAATGCGATACTATATTTTAGAAAACAAGAACCGAACTTTTAAGGCATTCATTAAATTTCTAATATACGGACAGACAATAGCCAACGGCGGAGCGCAGCGCGAGGGTCCCTTCTCTTGCATTTTATGTTTTTTGTACGTGAATAGCTAGTCTTGTGTGCGGCTTTGTTCCTGCATTATTCTGTTCATTTTTGATTCTGGAAAAGAATTTAAAAGATACGAGGAATAACGATGCAGTTACCATGTAACCTGAATTAACTTGACTGAAATAGCACCTACGTACTCCAGTTACCGGCCTTTGTTTTATGCTGCGGAATCATAATTACATTTAGCGAATGCATCTTAAGTATGCCTTTTATTTTCATATCATTAATTTATTCATATTATAGTAAATATAAATAAGGGCACGTTTATTTAACTCTGCGAGCCCAGTGTTAAGTGAGTACACAATACAATCAGATTTAGTCAGTTCTCACATCTAATATGCATCTGTATTACCATAATTATTGTGCCACAGTTAAATGGTGACAAGACATATGCATTCAAAGCTCCCGTTCATTTGCGAGCGGGTAAGAATACCTGATACACAGGTGTGGTGCCTTTGAAATGTGGCAAAACGGCAAGTGTGTTACCAAGTTTCTATATCGAACGCCGGGTTTTTTTGTGGAGAGTTTTTTAAACCCGCAGAGCCTCTATTTTAGAAGCTTGTCAGCAGGTAAAAAAGGATATTTAAGGAATTTGCGATAACTACACCACATCACCAAGATCATTTGTGGTTTTTTTTTCACAGTTGGCTGTCCACGCCACGGCGGCGCGGCGTCTGTTTTAGACGGTTTTGATTTTGCAAGAATTGAAAAAAATGATCAATTTTACGGCTAATGACTCGCTAATTACAATAACACATAGATAACAGAAGTTTTCTGGGCCAAAATTTTGTATAAATAAAATATTTTGACGTTAGACTTTTTTATTATTTTAAGAAAATTAGGAAATTTCAAGTTGTACCATTTTCTTCTACACACCTTATTCTGTGTGCGTTTACAGAAAAAATTTTTATCTTAAATATAAATTTAAACACTAACATCGTGGTAATTCATTATATAACTAAAATAAATATAAACGTTCGTGACGATAACACTCACCGCGGCGCAGATTGCTTAATATTAATATTATCCACGGCAATTTAAACACTATACATAAAATAAGATAAAATTTATAAATATATATATCTTTATATATATATGTATATATTTATACTTGTGTATATAAGGGGGTTTATGTATATGTGTGTGTATTTATGTATAAATATTTATGTGGATATATGTATGTGTATGTATACATATGTGTATGTATATATGCATGTATATGTATGTATGTACGTGTATGTATGTGTGTATGTGTATGAATGTTTATAAGAGTGCACACGTGTGTGTGTATGTATATGGATATAAATAAATATAAATGTTAGTCTGCCTTAGCACGGGTCTTCTCCTACTAAGCATTACTTTATAATATATATAGAAAAATAAAGAAAAAAAAATAGATGGTTGGACGATCAACTATGATAATGGCGTCGAGGTTACAATTCTGAGTGCGATGAAGGGTACGATGATGATAATGAATATTATGTTTTCTTTTAAATATTCAAAGTCCGTCTTGTGAACAACTTCACATCTGATCAACGTAGAACCGAGTGCATTCGTTAATAAAACTAACGCGTGATTAGTAACGGAAGTAGCTTCAGGATCAATTCATGCCACTTATTGAATTTCTATGCAGCTGAAAACACATTGATAAATAGATCGGGGTGTTATTCGATATCAATATAGATAGTGTAATTACCTTTTCAAACGAGCTAACGATGAGAAAATATACAGCGCGGTGTGAATCTTGTGTTTTCATCGTCTGTCCGGGTGCATAAGTAATACAGTTCTGTTTGTAAAATAAAACCAGAATCATGGACGAGTGTTTTCGACTCAACGGCTATTCATAGGCTAAAATCTTGAAAAAGAAAATCGGGTGGAGAAAAGTTCGTCTCGTGGAGTAGTTGTTGGCGTGTTCACCTATCGTAATCAAGGTCCTGGGGTTGACTCCTGGGAGGGTCAACATGAAATATTTGTTTATAAGGTAGTTTCACACCACAATATTTCAATTACCAAGACCATCACCTTGCGGGGGTGATCTCCGGATCCCCTGCGTCTGTTCGCCCTGGGAATCCTTCTTTGTTTAATTAAGGCCGTTCTCTAATTGTAAATAACCGTGTTTTTAATATTGTGTGTTGTAATTTGTATATACTCGTACGTTCAATTTGATTATTTTTAATATGTGATATGTTTAATTTTTCGTTTACGAACTCATTTTCTTTAATTAATTTTTTTAACAATACAGTATCTCATTTGTTGATTATGTATTTATTTCATTAAAAAATACATATTCCAACTATGTTCTGTGTTACTATAGTCTTAAGTCATTATTCTTGAATACATACTTTATTTCTAAATAAAAAAAAACAGAGGCGTTGAGGGGATCCTGAAGGGTGGAAACGACGTGTTGGCCTCTGTCCATATATCTTTCTCCCTTCTCATTAGTTTACATGGAGTTTGCATTCCTTGGGAATATTTTTCCTAGCTTTCGTCCATGCGCAGCTGACAGAGTCCCCGGGACCCGGCAATATTTCACTGTCATTAGATTGGCACTTGCAGCGTAAGACGAGTTATTTATTTTTAAAAAAGACTATTTTTTTTTGACTTAATCACTGTGATTTATTTTTATATGGTGCTCGCTGATTACGAGGACCTGTACATTTTTTGTAAGTTGGTGGTTATTTTAATACTCAAACACGTAACTCGGAGGAAAATCGACAATCGGGCCCAGACTAGATAGAGTTTTCCCACGCGTAACGCAGGGGAGAACGGGTACAAAAGTAACAATGCTTATATTTCCTTTCGTATAATAGCCAGGGAATTCACAAGTAGGTATAAGAGACTACCCGACATATTTTTACATGCTCCACGAATGTTCGCTACACGCCGCGGAGGCGTATCGTGTAAAATGGACGTCTCTTTTTTTTTTGCTTTCAAAAATAAAACTAGGGGTCCCAGGAAAAATCAAATAATTTACACAGACATGTATGTCGATGTCATATTTAAAAAAAAAAAAATATTGTTAATAATACATCTATGGGTACTATAACTTGTTTTTTCTCTTTTTTTTATTCAAGTGAAATCAAGCAAATAGCATATTTTTGCAAATAAGACAGCCAGGGGACAATAGTAACAACGATGAACGTAAATAATTGTAACGTTACTATGGCTCATATGATTCATGGGTTATATACATCAATGCTAAGTGTTTATTTAGTTTTATTTTTGAGGATGCTACGAGTAAGAAAGTGGACATCAAAGATGTTTAAAATGTGTTTCTATATACGAATAAGTCTATCACTATGTAGTGAATGTTCATTTATCTATACGAGAAGCAGCTCGCAAGTACAATCTTTACCACGTTAGTCTCACATTGTGTTTGGTTAAGGCTGCTGTAAATAGTGATTTGTATCAATAAACTGTAATTAAAAATATTTGTATCGTCTTTAACAAACACTGTTACAATTGTCCACATTTCCTGTTACTTTCGACCACGTATACAGGACGGTTGTAACATTTTACACCTCGCTACTTTTAGAAGAAGAAGCTTAAGACTTTTTTACAAGATGAACTAAACCTAAATATTTATTTAAGTTTGTTATTAACACGATGAGGTAATGCCAGTAGGAAGAGCAATGTCTTTACTCAACCGTATCTCTTCGGATATTGACATCTTTCATATTAGTGAAAAAAAGTTCAGAGAGGATTGCATTCTTTCTCTATAATTGCTGGGTATTTTTTATGTTACCATTTTTGTATATTTAAATTTTAGTGTTCATTTTTTCGTTTTATGTATGCATTGAATTTTTTTGTTATGTACATAAACGTTTTTTAAAATAAATAAATTGAAATAAATTGAAATTAAATTATGTTTTTTTTACATAAGTTGTGCTGTAAAAAAATTACAATGTCAAATTGTTACTTTCGTACCTGTTCTTCCCTACATTATCAATGTATAAGACATAAATATACCTAATTGTAAAATACGACCCTGTCGGGGATCGAACCTAGCATTATGTATATTGAAACCCCTTATGGGGGCAGACAAACTTAATTATCTGAGGCACTTTGAAGAGAGGTTATGTAGACTTGAATATGTACCTACACCGTTTCCAAATAAAATTATTTAGAATTTTGTTTTCGTTTTCAACCTAATAAGGTTAACGAGTGAAATAAATTCCGCCCAGAACAAAATTAAACGGTATTTATTTTAGCCGTAAAATGAGAAAAATTCGACGGGAATATTATAAAAAGGAAAGTTAATTGGGGTGAGTTTTTGAATTTTTCGAAAACGCAAATTAAAAAAGACCGCAGATTCATAATATAATTGGAAACAACGCGCAGAGAAACAAAGAGCATAAAAATAAAATATTATAAATAAAGTCGAAAAAAAATATTTTTATTACCAAAAAGCGAAAACGCGCAGCAATTAAATGGTTGTTTTTAAATGCACGTCCTACTTTAAAAAAAAAAAACTTTTTTAACTAAACTTCTTTAAAATAAAAAATAAAAACATTTGTTCTGATAGATTTATTCAAATAATGAAACACGTATTGTTAATTTAAAAAAAAAATGTTGTTTGCAATTGTGCCCTTTTTCGTTGGATACGATGATACATCACCATTACACCATTAACATGTATATTTACACTAGACGCAGCACTAGTCTTGTGTTCCACTGATTAAGGTATTTTTTGGGAATTGACCGGTATTTTTTGGGAATTGAAACATTAAAAATGTTTTTTCTTGTATACGATAAATAAATGTGACGCAGCGTAAAAAGTGAGACATACAGCTTTGAATTCAGAGTAAACTGACATGGAAAATTAGTATTTTTTTTACTCTATAACGTATTTTGAACGACGACGATGCGGCATGGCGCAACAACGCTCGCGGCTATCCTTGGAGTTCGATGATTTTTAGAATATAATTTGAACCTGGCGTTGTATGAAGCATCATCTCTATTCAATTATACCTCAGCGTGCAAGTATTTCTAAAAAAAAAAATTGTGTGCACAAGCAATATCTGCCTACTAATTATTAACCTCTACAGTAGTAAGATATTATTGACATTTTAAAATGACTGTAACTCGGTCGGTAAAATAAATATTTAAAAACGATTTATTTTTCTTAGTCGAATCGTCCATAGATGTAAGCTGCGAAAATGCGTAAAACTAACATCGGTCTTATTCATTTGGTGGAAGATAATATTACCTGTAATAAGCCCGCCATTTTTATGTTATACATGTGTGTGATGTAAATAATATGTGATTATCTGTTGAAAACCATAACGAGAAAACTATTTTTCCGGTGCAAATAACTATTTTATAAGATTCCTTAGACTGTATCTGTCGAGATACTATTTACCAGAGATTCGAATGAAAATAATTGAATGCATTCGATTACTAAATTCATTCGAACGAAAGTCCGAATGTAGTAACTCATTCGAATGAATTAGTAATTCTACTAAATCATGAATGAATTAGTTATTCTACTAAATCATGAATGAATTAGCAATCGTATTAAATGAATGAATTAATTAGTAATTGTACCACGTGAGAATGAAGATAGTAACTTCGATCGATTCTAAATCGAGAAATGAAAAAACCTGTCGCCTCAATATCCCAACCCGAATAATAACTGAAACGCCCATCTTCAATGAATTATTCATTCGATTTTTTAATTGATTAATTACTAACCGTTCGATTAGGAAATTCATTCGATTATTTTCATCTCTACGTTTGGAGAATTTAGTATTGAGGGATGTAGTAATATGTTGAAAGCTGTATGTTGAAGGTCATCAACAAGCTTTTATGGGGTCTAGGCATTCTGAATGTTAAGTGTTAGATTTAAGGCCTTGTAGCTGTAGAATTCTTCAGGGCAATAAATCCGAAGGCTCCGTGGGGCCTTATTACCCACCTGTTAGGGTGTTACTAGCAATAGGGGTAGTTTCCGGAGCAGATACCTATATTATTGCAGTACATTTCTCTGTAAATAAATACATTGTATTTAAGTAGCAATGTGTCCAAATTATTGTAGATAAGTACTATACGTGATCTGACAAGTACTCTTAACTTTCGATTGACAATATTAAACAGATCAATGAATCATAGATATTTAGATGTTAATGTACTAAATTTGTGGCTGATTGGATATTAAACCGCTTGATCTGCTCAATCAAGTTCAATAAAACATATTGGTGAAAGCAGACTATAGCGGTTTATACGTTTTAGTTAAGTAAGAACCTTATTTAATGTTCTAGATGTAGTTTTGACGTATGTGCAAAACTAATAAGAAAATTCCCTGCCTTTAAGAAGGTTTCGAATGTATAGAGGGAGTGGTTTTACTGTTGAAAATGTAAAATTAAATAATAGGTAATAAATTCATATTAAAAATCACAAGGCAATTGAAATTATTCGGATAAAAATCTGTTTAGTAGAATAGGAGACATGAAGGATTGAACTAATAATAAGGAATATTTTTGTGTTTTTTAAAAATATTTTTTATTTCCTTTTTTAATTACTATATAAAAAAATACCATATTATCTTTTACAGAATATTTTATTTTTCCTTTTTTATGTTATACAAAAATATTATAACTGTCCATTATTTACTATAGAAGCAAAAATTCATTAACATTTTCTTGTATACCCACGAACAGGCCATGCCCTGATTTTTGTTTACTATTTTTCTATTAATATGTATATCATTGATATGTAACTATGCTTTATTTTTTTTAATACTCTGTTTTATTATTATGTTTATTGTAATAAAACAAAAAAATTTATATAAAAAAATATATTTAGTCATTTTAATAATAGGAAAAACGATTAATTTTTGATGTTATCAAGTATGACGTCATCAGATGGGTGTGACGTCTTCTGTTGTTTTTCTTATAACGTCAATAGTTTTTAAAGAGCTAAAGCTCCTAATTCCATAGGTCGTTTGTTTACGTTTACAGCGTTCAAGTCCTGCCACTTATCAAATGTTGTTACGAGCGCGAGGTGTCAGGCGATCAAAAGTATTAAAATATATTCAGCTAAAAGCAATACAAACTGATAATTGAGAAGTCCGTCATGATAAATTGAAATATAATTTGATTTTGAAAAATACTTAAAATAATGAAAATAACTTACTCGAAATTTTATCTATTTTTACTATCATTAGTTAATTTCTAGAATGCGGAAGGTAATGTGTGGGTGAAACGATTATACACAGAAAAAATATTATATCGTGCATACGTTTTTTCATTTCACATCTACAGCATTCTTAACATTAAAATAAATCCATCTCCCGCGTACTTATGTGACTAAATTTATTGCCAACTTACGGAACTGCCGTTTTTGAGATAGTAAATTTTGTAAATGAAATCATTAATCATAAGCGCTGCTATAAACACTGAAAAAGTCTTAAAAAACTCTTTTATAAGTACAGCATGTTAAATCCGATATTCTTTCCGCGTGAAAATACCCTAATAAATTAGATTATTTTCCATTTTTTCGAATTTTATCCTCATACGTCATTCTTCGTCATTTTACTTTTTATATTTTATATCACATTCTAGCACCGTATTAAGAAAACAAAGGCAATCTTCATTCATCTTCCGAGAAAGCAGGTAATTCTAATTTACCTTCTAAATTGTGTTTGAAAGATCAGATATTTAATATAAAGCGGAGTTCCCAGTTTGTTTGAGATTTCCAGAAGCCAAGTTAGCATCTTTAGCTCAATCGATCAAGCTTGAATACACACACTTCATTACACTTGCAAAATAAATGCCAGTCTTGCATTAATAATGTTAATGCACTTTAACGCAATTTCACTTTTAACACAAAACAAATAACGCTCAGGTTATAAATATGCAATTAGTCATTTCTTACTAAAGCTAAGTTTGCACGAGCTTAGTATTTGTCATTATTGATAATTGCTTAGTACCAACCTGCTTAATGTCAAGAGAGAAGTAACCGTTTGTACGTTGTTATAAGCAAAAAGGTGACCCAAAATCTGTTCAAAAAGAACATTACCAATCAAAGTGTACTAAATAATAAAAAAAATCCTCAGGAACCTCACCAGTATTATGCGTTTCTTCACCAAGTTTCTCGTATGCAACCTTTCTTGCAGACTTATTTTTATAGGTAGACGATTTTTGGTTCCATAAACATTCATACGATTTAAATTCCGAGATGAATTTTAGAGTTTTTACGGAATTCCACTTTTTCACACCCATAATAATAAAATAAATTACAAATAAACCTAAATAAAGATACGCGTGTATTCACTTATTGTTTAAATTTTTAACTAAACACTAGTGACCGACCAAAACAAAAAACCGATTTCTGCTTCTGTAACGAAATCTAAATCGAAACATGTTTAAATAAGTTCAAAGTCACTTCAAAACACTTAAGTTTAGGTGCTTTTAAAACTCGTAAGTTCATTTGAATGAGTATAAAATAAAATACACAATGAAATAAAAACAATAAATTAAATGAGTAAATTAGTTTATTTTAGCATTTTTTGGTTCGTTGTAATGTTGTAAATATAACTTATATCCGCGCCCTTGAGGTGATTTTTATAATAAGAGCTCTATATAAATTATCCAACTATATATACGTAATAGTTCTTCAATATGCGCCATAGGAACTTTTACTAATTGGTTATAAAGAAATAGGGAAATATAACGTTTTTTTTAATTAAATTTTTATATAAGAGTTTGAAATACTGTCCAGTAAAAAAAATAAATTACTTATTAGTAGCATAAAAAATGTTCTTAAATATATAATTTTGAATTCCCGCAAAAACGGTGATTGCATTGGCCACGCCCCTAATACGTCACGACTCATGTTCATTTTCGACTTTGTTCCAAACTATTAAAACACTCGAGACGTGAACCCGACTTGGGAGGATGCGCAGGAGTTGGCAGCGTGGAGGATCTTCGCGGACACCATATGCTCCAACTAGGGAGCGGACATGGAATGAAGACGAAGATATTTAAAAAAATGTGAAAATGAATTTTAAATACTGAGATTGCTTAAATTTATTTTCGCTGGATTATTTATTTTCGCCGGATTATATAATTTAAATCTGGTCTTATCTACGGGAAAGAAATAAAAGCGGATTGCAGAGATATAAGTTAAAATTGACAGGCGGTCTGCGGTCAAACGAATTACAGTAAAGATTATAATCCTTCCTTTGAGATGTCAAGAAGGGTTTAGGGAATGCAAAACATTTCTTCTAATCTTATCTCGGTTTATGCTGAGGGGGTAGAAGACGAGAAAAAACACGCGCACATGACTGTCAATTTAACTGATTGCCACAATGCGGAACGATCGAAAAATAAATCTCGAACTTCTTATAGTATAACAACTTTCAACAGAGATGGAGAACATTTTAAAGAAGGAAATGTGGAAGTCTAGACATTAAAAGGGCGTATGGCCTATCATTGGCTGGTTTAAGTGGCCGCATTACACACTGTTTTACATTCACCATTTTGCTCGTTTTCGAACATCCGTATTTCTTCAATTCTATCTATCATTTGATTTGAGTGAAGTTAAAGATAAAATAACATATGTGGATGGCGTGAAAATAAATCACAGAAAGGCGTGCGGTTTGTGTGATACAGAAAAAAGGGGTGTGAAATTTGGTAGCAAAATGGTAAAAATTTAGCGTAATAGAAGAAATATAAAAATTTAAATAAAATATTTCAATAAATAGGGAGACATATCCACGTTCTTTATGCATTTTGATATTCAATCTGATGGTATTAAAACCGCGTAGAGTCAATACGGGTTAGCTAGGTGGTGCCCATTTCAGTTAATATTTTTTCTTAAAAATATATTACAGGATTTGATCAGTGTATACAAAAAACTCGTTCATTGAATAATATAGTTGAACAAAAAGATATATCGAGTCGAAACAAAAAAAAAAATTCAAATTTATACCACTGTAAAAATGCGTCTCTCTCACACTCTGCGGGAGAGACGCCGCGGTAATTGAAACACGTGCCCTATAATTTAATTTTGTTCTTAAATTCTCCATTCTTACTTTTTTAACACAATATTGATGCACACATATAAAAAAATATAAACTAATTGCAAGTTTTCTGTAGCGAATTTTATTTTTTGTAAAAATGTAATTTTCTCAACACAAACATTTAAATCCTTAGCTACAGAAATTTGATGACTTTTCTTTGGCAAAACTTCGATAAGTATGCCACGTTATCCTCCCGAAACACTTACACTGATGATAATATAAAAAAAAAAAACACTAGTAACCCATTTTTGTGGGATAGACGCCGCACTGTATATTTTTCATTCGAAATCCAAAAAGGTATCAAAATAATATTGGAAAATGTTCATAATAAAGCTCCACTTTAAAAGTAGAACATATCTTAGTTTATACAGGTCTTATAAGATATTTTTTAAAACATGCAAGCATATCATAAATTTTTTCGTAATTTTACTGGTAGAATTTCCGAAAAAAGGGAAAGAAAGCTGACAGCTTTAAATAATTGGAAGTTCACATAACTGAGGATGGAAGCGTGCACAAAGAGCTCGCAATTCGCCTAGAAATTGCTGGAGCAACTTTTAACATGATGCGTGCGTCTGGAACTCAAGTCTATACTCGGTCAAAACAAAATGCCGATTATTCAACTTTTGTATAATGCCAGTACTTCTATATAGGTGCGAATCATAGCACCTTACCAAAGCTCAAAACACCCAACTTTTTTAAAAACTGAGTTTTGAGAGTAAGTGTTTGAGAAGAATATTAGGTATAAGGTGGTTCGATTTTATAACCAACCTTGAAGTCCGAGAACGGACGCAGCAGCCTCCTATAACGAGCGTCTTGAGGATGTGGCGGTGGACCTGGCTTGGACACGTACTGCGCATGCCTCAGGAGAACCTAAACCAAAGTCGCATCTTATTTAACCTTGCGGGCTCATTCGCGGGACGGCCTTCGCCATCGTGGAAGGCCGTCAATGACGATCTTTAGAGTTTATTCGGCGGAATTAAGGGGCGCTGGGTTGACGTGGGGAGAGGCAAAAATGCTGGCTGGCGATAGGGTTTTCTGGAGACAACTGGTGATGCCCACATGCTCCACTTAGGAGTGGATGTGGAAAAGAGAGAAGACAGAGAATTACCGAAAAAGGTGATACAAATCCTCCCAACAACAACCACAGCGACACTGACGCGAACGTACTCCCAAAAAAGGGTCGTTATGATATTGTAATACTATCGTTACGTTGTCTCTATTACTTAAAAGGAACAAGTGTCTCTTTTGACGCGGCGTCTGACCTGGAATGACCAAATTAGTTCTTAAGATGATATTATGATCAATTGTCCCGTAAAGTCAACACAACAAGTTCATTTTTTTATAATTCACTGTCCAAAAAAAAAAATGTTCAAAACTCCTTTATTTATCGTAGCTGCTCCAAATTTAATTTACTTTGTCACCATTTAGATATTTTTAATACAAAATTTTGTGACTTCAAAAAAAAACTTTTCTTTACTTATGTTTATTTTATTACAATATCCAAATTTTGAATTGGTCAACTATATTATGAAAATCCCTCTCCTCCACTCTATTTCCTCATCCCTTAACCTTCTTATGAGCTCTTTTTTTTTCTCATGTCTCATATAATATATTATTTTTCTCTTTACTGTGTAACATGTTCTCTCATTATATTTGTGAAAAACTTTAACTGGATGTATGCACTATTTTTCATATTTAAATAAGAACTGTTGTTTTTTAAAAAAAAAAAAATATTGACTAAATAACAAAAGCTTTTTTTTTAAATAAGCTTTTCATTAAAAGTATTCAATTTAATTTTTTTAAATTAACTAATAGATTTTAAAATTTAAGTTAATAATTCAGAAGATTCGTTTGATCGATAGACTAGTGGGAATTACCTACAGAATGTTATTAACGTGGATTGATAGAGAAGCCATATTTCATAGAGCTCTATAGAAAATGATCTGCAGGGAAGATACGGTAAGGATATTGAACTAGGATATACAAAGCTGATAACACGGAACATTGATGAAATTCTGGGGATTAATTCCATAATGAGACATAGCCCCTGAACTATACTATTAAATTGGAGAGTAAGAACCACAGTGCTCTATCTGAAAATAATGTTTAATAATCATTACAAAAAATTACTCCAATTTTAGATTTTCTGGATCTGGGGATCAATGTCGATAAATTTCTATAATTAGCTAACAAATGTTCTAATTTATTAATATTATTTCCAAAAACTAAATAAAAATGCTTTAAAAAAAACGTAAAATAGTATTCATAAATCATAGAGTATCGGAACCATTTAAACATGCAGAGACATATGAAAAACTTTACAAAACATTTGTTCGTCCCCAGCTAGAATACTGTACTCCAATTTGGTCACCTTACTGCAATGTTAGTATTAATAGACTAGAAAGTGTCCAAAAAAAAATTTTAAGCAAGTTGGCTACCGGTTAAACATCAACTTCTCTAACCATGCTGAAAGTATGCAGTACCATGGAATAAACTCTCTTGAAAATCGAAGAATAATGTTAGACCAGTTATTTTTATTCAAATTAATAAATAATAAAATGGATTCTCCTAACCTACTTGAAAGACTTTCATTCCGTGTGCCATCTAGATCGACAAGACAAAATATTCTGTTTTACATAGAAAACGCGTCAACAAACTATTTTAAACACTCTACAATACTTAGAATATGCGACCAACATAACAATATAAATTTACCAAGGCTGATATTTTTTGTGACAATGTATGTAAATTTAGGTAAAAAATTATAGAAATTTGGAAAGAAGCAGATATTTAACTTTATTATTATATACGGATTCATTTTGTTTCTTTTACATTTATTATATTGAACATAATTTAAATGATTGTTTTACGTGTAAACAATTTTTTTGGTGTATGCATGAGTGTCTTACACTAATAAACAGAGACATTGGCAATATTTGTGTATATACTGTTTGTTTACCTAAAAAAATAAATACCAGTTCGAAAAGAATACACGTTCATAGTAAAAACGTAAAAATAAATTACCGGTGTTTATAATAATACCATCTCTCGTCCTAATACACAAAATGTAGCATATCTTAATCATCTGTTACATGAAGGTAAAGTAATAAGTCTTAAGCTGAAACATTTTAAGAACATGAAATATTTCAATGTAAAACCACTTTTTTAATCAATGTTTTAAATCGACCTTTTCAGGAACTGAACTCGGAACTTTTAACATAGTAGGCGAACGCTTCAACCATTATACTGTGAGATGGGGTTTTTTTTACGTAAGAGTAGCAATCGCATAAAAAGAACTCGTCCAGAATTCTGGTTCTATTTGACATACTGAATTTTTGAACAATTCTATTTATGTTGAGCAACATGCCTAGAAAAAAACTCATTATTTTTCTGTACCCACATATTTATTGACTATCTAGCAGCTTAGCGGCCAAAAAAGAGTTATGAAAGATTTTTCGAAAAGTGTTTTTTTTTTGTAGATGTGTTTTCGTGATCCTTAACCTCTGACATTATAATCAGTATTTTGCACGCGGATTTTGACATACAATTTAATTTCAATCTATCCATGGCATCGGTAGTTGGTATGATGTATTGGCACAAACGGGCTATTAAGTTTGACTCCGAAGTGCACCAGTATGTATGTAATAAATTATGTACGAATACTCAAATAAAATACCGGAACAGAGACATGATTTATCGAAAAACTAATATGCAAGTTTAGGGATTAAAAGGGCTTTTGTCCAGCTGGTTTAAGTGATTGTCTTCACACTCCTCTACGCATCCGATAGCATAGAGCATTGCATTGTTACATCAAAATATCTTAAAACAATGAAAATATTTAATTGTAAAAAGTACACATAAAATAAACAATGAAAATATTTTTTAAATTAACTCAAATATTTCAACTTTCGGCCACTTTTTTAACAAGTCGCAAATAACTCAAAATAACTCGAGGTTCCTACACAAGTATTATAAACTCGGTAAAAATAGTACAAAGATGAATAATTAAAGTGATTTTTTAAAAAAACCATCAACATTCCCAACATAAGAACCATTTCAAATTTTTAATGTTCCATCAATTGAAAAATATTTTTAAAATATTCAATTTTACAAATCTATAAAGAGCATGAAAAAAAATCTACACATTAAATTATTCGTACGTATTAAATTACATTCGAGAGATGGGTACGCCCCAAAACCGGTAGACATAAAAAGTCGGTATGTGGTTAAATACTTATATTTACTAACATTAATTGATATTAAAATTGTTTCAACCCGATTACAAATTATTATTTCATGAGTGTTTGTTTAAAAATAATCCAAATGTTTTAATAACTATTGTATTGACACTACTCAAATACTGGGTGTATTCCTGTTAGCGATGTTATTTGTGTATTTTTCAAATATAAATACAAACCTTATAACAAGACTTGGTTATTGCTACAAGTTAAAAATTAGTTGTACTAAATCAATAAAATTAGTCGGTTGAGATGAGCTGGCCATACAATTTGAATGAACAACGACAACCCTATACAACGTCCACCTCACTCCATGTCACAAAGACGACAAAAATCAAGAAAGCCAAAAATGCGATAGATAGACCGCATCAGATGGCAATGTTGCAAGTGGAGAACTGGACACGAAGGGTAGCTGATCGACATGAGTAGAGGAGACTCATGGATACTGTCAAAGCCCACCCAAGGCTCTCGAGCTTATGATTATGATGAAATCAATAACATTTTAGAAGTTTCACGTGAAGAAAAGTAGTATGAAACTAGAAGCCATCGAGTCGATAATACTCGTCCTGGGTTCTTGATATTTCACAGGCAGAATTTTATTTTTTATTCAGATAATTTTTGGCGTAAGTCGAGCTAAATAATCCCATAATAAAATAATACATGGTAAGTTGGTACATGGTGTTTTATTTTATAAGAAAATTCAAAAAAGATACATACTAGAAAACATACTATTTGAAGGTATTCGCCGTTACAATTTTACATGCGTATAATATAGTATATGAGAGTATAGAAGCTAAATTAGAAATCTCCATGAAATCGGAAAATTAGTTATTGATGCCAAAATAAACTATACATAAAAAACCTATCTACCTAAATAATAGCGTAATTCAAAACCACCTCTAAATCATGTAAAAACAGACTTCAATTATACTACTTGACACCGCTAACTTAGCTTTCTCCATTGAGTTAGTGAAGCATGATTAGAAATCTCACAATTTATTTTTTCAAAGTCTTTCGCCAATATCTCAGTAACATTGGTCATAGTGAGTAAGAAAGGATAATGCATGCCGCGGATTGGAGATTCTTACTGGATATTGAAAATAAAGAATAATTTTAAAAAATATGTACACAAATGGCAATCAAGAAGTTACGCATTATATTAAATAAATTGTCTATGTTTTATTAATGTGTGTATGTGTATGCGCATTGGAGGGTGTACATATGTGTGTATATATATATATGTAATATGTATATATGTGTTTAAATTTGTTTGTATGTATATATGTGTATGTGTGTATGTATATGTATCAAAATGTGTATACGAGTAAGTTTATATTTTATTAGCCTGTGCTTTCTATTGACTTGTAAACTATTATCATGCATTAAAATGTAATTGCCTAGCTTGAAACGGGGTATGTATCCTTATTAGTTGGGCAAAGTGAACATAAAATTGTATTTATGATAAAATGTATAAATAAATAAAAAAATTTAAAAATACACATAAATCTTCTTTAATGGAGATTTCTAAGTTTGCTTGTGATACCCTCATATCTTCTATTTTAGAATTAGACAAAATGGATAGAATTACATTTGTTGTTTTTTTTTTAAATATTATTTTTAATTTCTTATCAATTCAATGAAAAATATGATGTACGCGTGTACTTGTTAACTAAGATTTATTCCTAAGGGATAATATAATATGCACACAACAAATGGTGAGCCGGTTTGTCGACCTCGAGGTGTAGTAGTCAGCGCGTTTGGCTACCATGCAAGAGGTCTTGGTCCGGTTCCCGACACGGTTGACATGAAATATTGTTTTAAAAAGGTTTTTTTACACTAGAATATTTATTGTTAAGTCCCTGGACTGGTACCGAAAGTGATCTCGATACGCTACGATTGGTATACTATTGCAATGTCCTATGCACTATTAGGTGTAGGCGCGAAAAGGGAACGATGATGATGAAGGAGTACAATTAATATCGATGGCGGCCTAAATGGTAATTGGCTAAGCCACTTGACTCACGCGCGGAAGGTTCCGTGAGAACTCATTAAAAATTCACTGTGATTTTTTCAAGCCTGGATATTCCATGGTGTAATTCACCCCTGTAATTTGACTTCCTGGCATGTTATGGTGCAAACAAATCTTTACGTTGTCGTGTAAATTTGAAATGTATTATTTTAAGGACGATATTTTTTTAAAGGTGGTAATACGCCTCAGTGGTCTGGTCTCCATTCTATGTCAATCGCATAAATCACATTGAATCAGTCCAACATCGCTTGCTTCGAAAAATAGCATGGATGCTTGGACTAGAGAGAGATAATTATTCTTATGCTGAAATAGAGTCAATGTTAAATATTTCTAGTCTACAAAAACGTAGAACTAATATTGACTCCATATATATGTTCGGCATACTAAATGGTATAATCGATGTTCCATCATTACTGGGACAAGTAAAATTCAATATTCCGACTCGTAGATTGAGAAACAATGAAGTACTGTTCATCGATCAGCATAGAACAAACTATGGCCTAAATTCTCCAATGACCCGCCTTTGTCGTATTGTTAACTCAAGACAGGATCTGGACTTTTTTGGTTTAAGTTTACAACGATTTAAACGAGCACTAAATAAATAGTTCAGATCTTGTCTCGATGTCCCTTATGTTTGTCAATGCTTCTTTCTTTTTTTTTAAAAAACATTTTAAACTATTCTTTTATTGTAATATTTAAACCTTATAAATTGTATACATGGACAATGTCCGTTAATAAATAAATAAATAAATAAATACTGTCAGTTTCGTTATTTATTTGTGGAAACTCATTGAAAATTTTATAACTATTTATTTATTTTGTTCATTAACGCCCAAAAGGCATTTACAAAAAATAAAAATGAAATACATGCCAACATACTAAATAATAAACAGAATATTCAGAAGAAATTTGTGAAATTAGTTAAAAAGGAAATGATAAAAAGTTTTACAAAGTAAAAAAAACAAAACAATAATAACAAAGGTATGCAAGAAAAAACAGTAAGTAACAGTAACAAAAAATGCAAAGATCAAACAACAAATAAAGTGTTACGGTAAGCAAGAAAGACATTTTTAAGTTAAATTAATAAGCAAGCAAGCATATATTATTACGAAAAAATAAGAAATAAAAATATGTATCTATGAAATGCGTATTTGCCAATACTACAGTGCAATTTGATATAAAAGTAAAAAGTAGAATACTAAATGCTATTAAATATTTGTATATAACCACTTCCCGACTTTTATGGTTTCGAGGTTTAAATATTAATAATATTATGGAATACATTAACTTTTTACATAGGTATTATATATCGTGCATTATAAACCCAATAAGGGGTTTTAATTATAATTTCATTTGTATTTTTTGGTATTTGTATTTCTTTTCAAACCATAACATGCTAATTACAGCGATAAATAAAAAAAAAAACACCCAGGAAAGAAAAAAAAACATATTTAATTTTAGTGTTCTCACCGGGAATCAAACTCGATACCTTTCGTGTGTGGATCAAGTTATCTATTATTAAATGTTATTATATATTTGTTCAAAACCACTTACCGACTTTTCTATGTCTATTGGTTTCGAGACGCACCCGTCTCTTCGTCAGGACACCAATCAAACCAACATGCAAAACTTACTATACACCTTCACCATAGTTGTTGCACAAAAATATGAAACCATCACGACATGCATTTTAATAAACACATGCAGTGATTAGGACAAACATGCACTGAGTAAATTATAGAAATATTCTTTTGTTTGAGAATTAATGAAAAAGTAGAGGGGGTAAGCTAATAGGTCAATTTTTTACCGGACACGGAGCTATGAGAAGTTATCTATATAGGTTTAAATTAAGGAATGATGACTATTGTCCATGTGATGATATTTTTTCACAGAGTATCGAACATCTGTTATTTCAGTGCCCATTTTTCAGTTTGCAACGCCATAATCTTGAAGCAGAATGCAGGAAAGATGGAATATCCCTAACAGATATCCATACTGTATTTAAAAGTAGTTATCACGCGCCATTGTTCTTGAACTTTGCAACAATGGTGATTGGACTCATAAAGGTAATAAACCAAAAGCAGTGATCGAACATCCCATTTCCAAGACAAACAAAAACGATTTTTTCCGAGTACCTTAGCCTTGTACATGATACGTAAGGCTACTAAATACAGGGGTCCAAATATATATAATAAAAAAAAATGCTTATAGGTTTAACAGGGTGACCATTACAGTGGAACATTGTATGAAGGACTATATTGGATGAAGAGACGGGTACGTCTCGAAACCGGTAGACGTAGAAAAGTCGGTAAGTGGTTATATACAAATATTTAATTTTTTTTTTTAATGTTTGACCACAAAGTTTTCAAATCTTCAAGTATTGATAATATCTATTATTACATCACGGAGGTCGCTAAGACCGTCAAAAAATTTGAGGTATTATTTTCCACACCATTCACGCCCACGCTGATGTTATATTGTATATTGCCTCCTAAAGTTTGGTTCACAATTTACTCGTTCTCGTTTAAATCAGGCGAGCTATCTTATGGTTTGCAAGATACTGCAAGTTAGAGCTATTATAAACGACTCGATTCCTTGTGAAGTGCTTTAGCTGAGGTTCGTTTCAAACTATAGAAGCCAAACTTCACTTACTAAGCTAAAGCGTTCCTGATATGACCATTACACCATAAGAAGGACCCAGATTAATAGAACTTCGGGCATCGTTTGATAGTCAACAAGTAATTACAGCCTGCAGCAGAGGATTCCGTCGTATTTGATACTTTCGGGCTATAAATGGCGTAGATATGGATTATGACATATAATATATCTACATGATAAACTCGCAATACGTACAACATTTAGTTTTCTGAAATCGTCTGTCACAAAGCAATTAAAAGTTCATATAAATCATAAAACTAACAGTTTTGTTGAAACTGCATTAAAAAGTGAACAGTTAAGAATCCATAATATTTGTTTTAGAAGACTAATTCTTGCGTAACAATTAACATAACGGTAAATGCGTAGGTTCCAAACATGACTAGATTTTTTTATTGATTAAATCAGAGTCATTAAATTTTATTTTTATTTTTAAAGTCTACCAACAGGCTTACGAAAGCCTTAATAGATTTCCGTTAATGATGTACATTTAATACAATGAATTGACACAACCTAAACAGTTCTAGAATCTGGTGCGAAGGTTTTCACGGTTACTGTTATCAATATTATGTATCTTTTTTGGGTGATACCGTGTATGTTGGATTTGATCCGACGTTTCGGCTACCATTGCAGGAGCCATCTTCAACAGTTTTCCCTGAAGATGGCTCCTGCAATGGTAGCCGAAACGTCGGATCAAATCCAACATACACGGTATCACCCAAAAAAGATACATAATATTGAGTTCTAGAATCTATTTTATTTTATTTTTTTTATTTTATTTTATTAACATAAACGGCAAATCTGCCTTTTACAAACATTTATAACACTACATATTTGGCTTAATATTTTTTTTAAAAACATAAATTTCCTTATACCCAAGATTTATAAAAAAAAAATTAAACCTAAAAATTATACAGCATATTCAGTAGAATGTTTAAATAATAAAACATTCTACAGTAATACAACAAGAAAATCTTAAGTACTGTATCATACAACTGGGCAAAGTGAACAAAAAACTGTATATATTATGAAATGCATGAATGAATAAATATAACTACCATTCACCATCTTTGAAAAAGTTCAAAAGGTTTGTTCTATAGGAACAATACCCCACACTTAATATATCAGATACGTGGGAATAACTATTGCCGAGTTCATGAAGTCTATTTAATACGGCATAACAAGTATACACTGTCCGTGAATTGTTGCTAAAAAACGTTGAAAAAAAATCAATGTACAATAGGCATAGCCACGGCCGACTTGGCAAGTGTGTCATCTCAAGTCAGGAGTGATAACACCGCTTGCTTCTTGAATGCTTGCTTTTTTTGTTGGAACATATCGACAGAACTGTTTGGTGAAATTTTCTTAACCGTTCTGAGGATTTTTGGGAGAGGGGAAAAGAATCCGACGTTGGTTCTAAAATTTCCTATTTCACATGATAAATTGTCATCACGTTTTTTTTTTAAATCGACGCCGACGTTGCTAACATCAGTTGTATTAAGAAACAGTAGAATAAATTTAAGAGAGAACACCTGCAACAATTATCACACAATAGTCTTTATTTTAGCTCATGAAGTGTTACAATATTATTTTATTGTTTTTATTCATCTCTATCTGCTTCATGTTATCCTAGCATGCTTGACTAGCAATTGAAGTATTTATTTAGGGCGTTTTTTCTACTGCAATATTTCACATTCTATGGCAACTGGCGCATTCAACTGATAATTGATCATCTTGTTTTATAAAATACATAGTTTAGATACGCTGCAATTAGATTCTTACTTATGCTTGATACTTATTCGGAACACACCTTGTGATTTTGTCTCTATACACTCGTTTTTAAAATTACAAATAGAGTGTCTCTTTCCTATCCGTGGTCCTTTTATACATCTTGTCAAATATACAGATCTGAAAGCTTTCAAACACAATATCGAGGGTTATAAAAGGTTTTGTTATCTTTTTGGCGAATTGATGTCCAAATAGTTTGATCCCAATAAGTGTGGAATTCTCTTCCATTTTTTTCTTAATCTTAATAATGAGCATTTTATTCTAGAAAGCAAGTAGGGAAAAGCTTTTTGTACTATGTTTTCTTTATATATTTTTATTTTTAGTAGACATTTTTTTGCACCACAACAGGTCAAAAGGCCCAATCCCAGTGTTAAATAACAGCACAAAACAAAATCACTTTCGAGGTTTTTAGCGTTATCACCAGGAATCGAACTCGGAACCTTCCATACGTAAATCAAATGTCTTAGCAATTTCACCACCGAGCCCACTATTTTATGTGAAAAGTGTTGTACAACGATGATTTTGCCATGCTTCTTGCTAGGAGCAAAGAAGACCTGCAATTCTTGGGTTGTTAAAAAGTCTACGATGTATGCAAGAAAAGCGATTTGAAAAGTTTTTGAAAGGGATGAAAATATAACTAAATGTGAGATCATTGTGAATGGAGATATTCTTAATCAGTAAGAGGAATTAGTGAATCTGGGAAGTATGTTTACTAGGAATGGAAAGACTGAGAAAGATATTGAAAGGAGGGCGAGTGCCAAGAACAGGGTAAACGGTGCACTGAAATCTGCTTTGGCAAACAAATGTTTATCGCAGGAGGCAAAACAAGCAGTTCACAAAGGAGTTCTAGTGTCAACTCTAATGTATGAGAGATGGAATTGGAAAAATAATTATGGAAGTAAGTTTAATGCTGTCGAGATGCAATCCCTCAGGCGATTGCGTGGTAAAACGATGTATGATAGCACAAATGTTGAGATCCGTGAACTGTGTAAGGCTGAAATATGCATCATTGGCAGAATCAAGAAAAAGGTGCTGCGTTGGTTTGGACATGTAGAGCAAATAGACAGCAAAAGACGGGGCTAAAAGATCTACGATGGATGCAGAAAACAAGGAAGACCGAGAAATACATGGCGCGATCAAGTCTATCAAATGCTTAAAGTTGAACATCAAAAGTAGGAATAATCGGCGTGCGTGCGTGAGAACATGTATGAATGTAGAGAGAGCGAGGTCTGTATGCAAATACAGAGTGATATGGCGTTCTATCCTCTCTCGTTCCTTGCCCACCCCTACAGGGAAACGGCGTGATGGTTTGTTTGTTTAGTATTGTACAACAGAAATTCCTCAGGAGGGTCTTAACAAGTCCGATCACTTTCGTTAAACTGACGAATTCAGCCATGGTTGTACTACACGAATCCGGAAGCTCTTAGTTTTGCTGACTTTCGTCTGAAACCCACAGATTATGCGCTTCTGGATTACTTTCTTTCGTCAGAAAGATGCCTAGGTTACCAGCTTACTGAGGGCTCCCGTAAATAGCTTTTCTCGCTCTTTTTTTCATTTTTTCCTTGTATGTGGCACTGACAAAGAGACTTACCTCAAATGCGGTGAGCAGCATGTGTGGGGTTAACTTTTCGCACACAAAGAAGAATATCCACGAGTTATTATAGACTTTGATCGTGTTTGAAGTTAAGTAACATTTCAGCCATCTGCTCAAAGCCTCGGTACGTATTTATATAGCCAGAATTTTTTTGAATCTTTGAAATGGTAAAATAGCGAAACACGCTCTACAAAGCATTTCTTCTCTTCGGGAATTAAATTCCGCGGCCAATCCTACCTCACCAATTAAACCACCCGGAGTTTTCTTAAATTATGAATGCACAAAACGTTTATCGTCCCGCTTACAGTTTAAATTTTCATGCACAACGGTATTCGCAGCTCTAGCGGCAGGTATCCAAGTCGACTTAAGTTCACAAAAAGGGATTTAACCCTTTAAAGGGCGATCGAAAAATCGGGAGCATAATATTAACCCACCTACAGTCAGAGTATGTAGTGAGCGCACGAGTCTCAGAATGTTTAAATCAGTTCAGTTTAAGTCCCGAAATACGGCATTTATTGGCAAAAATAACACATGTAATAAAATAAATATAAGGCAACTTTGTTTTCAACTACTTTTTTTTCTACCGCCCGGTTTCAAAGTTGCACAAACTTATTAAGCTTAGTTACGCCAAACAAGTGGATATTGCTGTAAATAACATGACGCGATTGGTGTCCGGCTGCCTTAAGCCGTTGTTGTTGACTCCCCTCCGTGCTGCTGCGGATATTCTAACCAATCTTCTGAACACATCCTGTGGTCTTGTTCCTTTCCCCTTCTCTATGATTACCGAATGGGGCTTCTCGCTACTATCCGTGGCCCTGTTTTAGGTCCTGTCGGATAAACAGATCTGGTGGCTTCCAAAAAAAATTTCAAGGGTTTTAAAAAGTTTTGTAATCATTTCGGCGAATTGATCATGTCCAATCAATTTAATCCCAGTCTTAGTATAACTCTTTCGTAAATGTAAAACGCCTTCCCTGCGTACTCCCGTATTTTATTTTAATGATTTTTTTTTCCCCACGTTTGACCGCTTTAATTATCTAGTCACCCTAGACGTGGGCCTACTGGGCCTTGGAGCAAATCCGCCACTGCCGCCATGTATGGTGTTAACATAATATGTTCTGTCCGTTTTTTTAAAAATGAAGAGAACGAAACGATACAACAAACAAAAAAAAAAGTCAATAATGTATTGTCGCTTCATTATTTTAAAACGAATAAATCAATAATTCATAGCTTTTCACCCGTAAACTGCGCAAATATCGCAAGGAGCTTTGACAGCTTTATTACCTCGATTAAACGCAAACAGAATGAAGTGTCAAAAATGCTCACTTTCGCCACTTGACATTCTATTCCCGAATCGGGTTGCTGTCCCGTGGCTAGCGTTTTAAACTTACGGCCCAAAGGTCCGTGGTTCGAAACCCACTCTACCCCAACTTGATTCTCATTTTTCTAATAGTGAGTTATTTACTCATTGAAAATGGCCCTCCAAATGAATTATTTGGGTCAATCAAAAGAACGCAATTATTAAAAAAAAAAAATTGAAGACTTGTAATTTTTTTTTGTTATTTAAAAGAAATATTTGCATTCTTATGATTTACCTAAATATTTAATTTTGAGGGCCATTTTCAACGAGTTGTAAATAACTCACTATTAGAAAATGGAATCAAGTTGGGGTAAAGTGGGATTCGAATCACGGAACTTTGGTCCGTGAGTCCGAGACACTAGCCGCAGGACCACAACCCGATCAAATAATCACATGAAAAAATAGATGTGACACATCTTGCTTGAGGGTGTGATTTTATTAAATGCTGCGAACGCCCAGTTGCATTCCACCGGCAACACTACTGGCAAGTCCAACTCGTTAGCGTCTACATCGCGAACCAAATCCGAACCAGAACCAACCAGCTAAGGGAAGGTAACCTCGACAGAAAAATCCACCAGAGACGGTAACGGGAAACCAATCTGGTCAGCTTTTCCCAGGAATCACCATGGCGAGTACATCCAATGTGCAGTTGTCTTGGCTGCGAAATAAAAGCGTAGCGCAGGACCAATATGCTTTCCTGACCTAAAAAGGCACCGCAAGAATAAAAAATAGTCGTCGAGTCGAAAACATTCATTCGGGGATCAGATTCTATTTCACATATGGAACTGTATTTTGTATCTGCTACACAGACCAACTAGTTAGCAAGAAACGATTTATTTTGAGAATTATTAAAATTTTGTTAATTAGTGAATAAATGAAGTGTACTTTTTACTTAAAACTGAATAGACTATAAAACGTATATATCATATTCTGTTTTTGTCATGTATAAACTTTATGGCAAACACAATGTAAGAAACACATGTAGGTAACCTCTACCGGCCCGCGGGAAATGTGGAGTTTTGATCAAAATAAAATTTAACAATGATGTAATAATTTACTTATATATTTACATATAAGTTAATTTAAAGAAATACTTGGTACACTTCCAGTTATTTG
Source organism: Micrasema longulum (assembly GCF_059751315.1). NCBI lineage: Eukaryota > Metazoa > Arthropoda > Insecta > Trichoptera > Brachycentridae > Micrasema > Micrasema longulum. Next base: position 53,709 of record NW_028279239.1, on the reverse strand, counting down.
TTAAACGAATAAACGCTTTCATCTTCTTATAGGTATGTGTTCATGACTGATTTAAGCTGTGAGCAACTTGATAAACTTGAACGACTTCAGAATACATGCATAATGTACATTTTTGGTCTTAGGAAATATGACCACATTTCTGATTATCGTAGGCAACTGAAATGGCTCAAAATTAGACAACGGAGAGACTATCACTCCCTCTTACTTCTGTTCAATGTACTTCATAGTCCTAACGCTCTTATATACCTGCGTAAAAAATTTCAACGCTTATCAGTTCATGGTTTACCTCTTCGTTCTAATTCTCATGGCACTCTCTTAATACCCATCCACAATTTTTCTTTCTTATCTAACTTATATAGTGTCCATGCGGCTCGAATGTGGAATCATCTCCCATCCACCATCAAAAATGTTACTACATCATCTCTGTTTAAATCACGTCTGAAGAAACATCTCCTTTCTCTTCCTTAATCTTTCCTCCTTTCCTTTTTCCTCTTTCCTCTTTTTTCCTTTTTTCCATTGAGTCATAGTTTTGATTTAAGGTAATTTATAAACAAATACGTTTATTTCTATTTTTAAATATTTTTAGCTTTTTTATCTTTTTTTTTCTATTAAATATGTTCTGTAACTTGAATTATAAAAATAAAACTTTTATTTTATTGGTTGGTTGGAAGAAATTGCCATTTGGCAATAAGCCCGCCAATTTACAAATAACATTATGTACAAAAAGTTAACTAAAATAAAATAAAAAATAAGTATTGGTACATTTACAAATAATGTCAAATGGAATTCTATCAAGAATTGCCAATGAATCATTTAAATCAAATAAGCTCAACAATGTTTTAAGTAGGTTCATGCTGGATTTACTCCCTAAGGAGTTATTACGATGAACGGGAAAATATTTTTGAGAAGAGAGTATGGTCCAAGCATTTATAGGGCCTTTTACCTTTTAATGGCTGGTTTAAGGCCACACACAGTGAACAAATTCGTTATTAACTCAAAACATCTAAGTTTTTTGTAACATAGATTTAAAATATAACAAAAACTGTAAAATGCCACTCCAATACAGTATACCTAAAATATGTTGCATGTTCCGAAACAACATTCAGAATAGTAAATTATTTAATACATGAGTGAATTGTATTCATATTATAGCTAATGGAAAATAGTTTTTTGTGTTAATGAGCCTTATTTTTTATTAAAATATGCTACAAGTCATATGACGTTATGTTATTCAAAAAAAATTATCATAACTTTAGGTTAAGCTTAAAATATTGAAAAAATATATATCCCACTGACAAATAATTGTATACTTGCAATTCAGCGGAACTTTTTACGAAAAAAAATCACGAAAAATATTTTTTTTCAAAATCATTAAAACTGGTAATATTACATCACGTTTATTTAAACGAAGGCAAACAAAATTCAATCTTCAATAAGAAAAATAAAAAAAAATACCTGCAAAAGGGTTAAATCGTCCGGATGTGCTCAGGGCGATATATAAGTCTGTGCTAGTTTGGGAGCTTTTAATCTGTCCAAACTTTTGTCAAAGCTGCTGGAGAATTAACTTCATCGAAAGTTGAAGATGTCATTGCGATAATACACCATTTTACTGGCCCGAATTCTACCTTTAGACTCCGCAAAGAAAGGCGATTTTAAAATGCCATTGCAAAGCCCAAGAATGGGGTTTAAAGCTTTGTAAATTCTTTGTAAGAAAATAGCTCGAATTTTTTCAGACGAGTTGAAAATACGTCTACGCTATAAATTAAGTTTTCTTTTTCAATTTTAAATTAATTTATTTTTAAATCGTGCAATACAAACAAAGTTAATGTATTACATTCCCAGGAGTAACTGGTACTCAATTAGGGACTAAATTAAGGCTAACATAAAAAAATCACCTTTTTAGAACAGCAAAAAAACACGACAAGTTTTTGATTAAGATCGACGATAAGTATGTACACTGAAAAAAAACGGTAATTAAGCTTTCTCTTTTTTATTGAAAAAGTATGTTTGCTGTTTAAAATCTTTTTCTTTTAATAAATAGTTTGCTAAACACTCATATCATGAATATAAATTTATTATGAAATCAATAAAAACGGATTGCTAAATCTAGAGTAACTCAATCGTATAAAATAAAACTAAAACCAGGCCTTTGATGAAACTAAATTTTATATCAAAACAAGCAGGAATTAGAAGATAATTTCGACCGTCACGAAAATACCATTTTTCGTTTAAAATTATCCAGAATACATTCTACGAAATATTCAAGAGGAAATAAACAATGTTACTTTTAGAAAATAAAACTTAATAATATGTTAAAGGTCACAATTTACCGTGTTTAATAGGTTTATTTGAGCCACAAAAACGTATTATATTACGAGAGCAAAATTATCCTTCTTACTACGTTATTTGCTAGCTAGAGCTAGTCATATGTTAGATGGTTAACCCGGGTAGTTTTGCCTAACAAAGGGGGGTTAATTTGTCTTTACCGCACTAGCCCAAATAATAAAGAAAAAGAGAATTCCAAATTAGACTTCATTACACTGGTCGCCCTTAGACTACCTGGCAATAAGGTTTACTGTTACATTTCTCTTTTGGAAGAAAGTCGACGGCAGCAAAATAATGTATTTTCAGTAAGCAAAACACATGCATTTAATAAATTTCAATAAGTTTTTCAGTCGTGATATAGCAATAACACACCAGAACCCCGATTTCAATGGGAAGTTAACAGAGTTATCTTCAACTGTCTATAAAGAAAAACCGATATTTATGTACGGAAATGAATATATTTGCATGAACGTTTAAAGTATCTTCGTCGGTAACGTATAGTTGAACATGTTTAAAAAAAAAAATGTATGCATATACTGCTTTTCATACAAAAAACTGAATTTTACTTTGTCGATAAAATTGAAGATAGATGTTAACATTCCATTGAAATCGGGGTCCGAAGGTGCAAAACAATAAAATAAAAAAAATGTATTGTTGGCACCTCGTAATTGCAATTTTTAGACACTTTAATTTTTTATTCAAAAATGTCTGTAAAATAATTTTCCATCTTTTTGTTGATATCTTGTATATACAGGAGGCTTATTTCAATAATTTGACCTTAAAAACTAGTCTTGTTAACACTTTGTACGGTGGACTTATGAGGAACATTAGTCCTACGGAAAATTTGATAAAATAGATGTTTTCTTGGGAGCGGTAAATTTGAAGTATTAAATTGTAACAGAAAGTTCCCTGAAAATATACGAAAAAAATTATAGAAATATTTTAATAAAAAATAATTTATTTGAATGACGTCACTAGTTCATATGACCACCAATGATAAGAAAGTTATGGAAGATTTCCGGTTTGCTTGCTATCAACGGACCAATGGGCAGAACCAATCGAGAATAAGCAGAAAATACCCTCTGACATCACACACGGAGTTATTTCAGAAATACAAAACTTTGAAAAATCATAGCGCTGATAATACGATGTATATTAACAAATAAAACAACCACTTAACTTGAACATCATTGTCAAAACTGTTTATTCTCTCTTTTGGCAGTATATACTACGAATCACAACTAGAGCAATGATATTATAGTTTATCCTTGGATTTTTTCAAAAGTGATAAATGTCAAGTGTTGCTGTTTTGATAAAGTGTTCATGACATTGGTCGTAGGGAGTCAAATAAGTTAAAGCATGCCATGGATTGTAAATTCTTATTGGATAGCAAACATAAAATAAAGAATTATAAAAAAAAAACAAAAAGTAATCAAAAAGTTTCGCCCATGTAGAGTAAAAAAAATGTGTATTCCTAATGTATATATATTGTTGCAAGTTTGAATTGTACATTTCTCTTCTTTCTTTAAAATAAATTAACTCGTAAATGCTAATGATATATAACAATGTATTTGCCTAGCTTCGAACGGAGTATGTACTTTTGTAAGCTGGGTAAAGTTTCTAAAAAATAAATGTAAACATGGTTATATAAATAAATAAAGTTTTTTTTTAATTTTGGTTTTTCTGTTTTTTTTTTAAAAATCATTTACAAATAGAAGCTGGATCCTTATCTTATCCTTCAGCTACAGAGCGCATAGACGATTGGGCTTCTAAACTCTATTTATGAATTTTTAGTTTGAAATAATTTGATTGTTAATGACAATGATTCAAATAATAAAATATATATTAGCAGAGTAGTAAGTTAGTCAAGTGTTCATAATAAAAAATAAACAATAAAGAACTTATGAAAGATAACTTATATTTACATATAAGGTATTAATTAAAAAATACTTGGTACACTTCCACTTACTTTTTAAGTCTAGACTGAAAGAACATTTCGCTTCACATAGATTAAATAACGGTATATCAAACTATGCATCACATTTAAATGAATTAAAACATAGTTTTGACGAATCAACATAACAATTTTACACGTAGGACATAAAAGTCCAAAGTTAGATAGATTAGAAATTTTAGAAATAAATAGAATTGAAAAAAAAATAGCGATAGAATTTTAATAAATCAGCAGATAGAATTAAAAACTCACCCTTATTAGCTCCCTTAGTTGGACCTTGTGCATTGTAATAAAACAATAAATGTTTTTCATAGAGTAGAATCCTCTCTTAGGTACACCGCCAACACATGTTTCAATAATTTGTATTACTCTGTTCCACTGAAATATTGCGTATTGTGTCTTTTTCAACTTATTTTTTAAATGTACATACACTTAAGATAATATTTAGTTTGATATAAATTATCCTTACACTGTATAATATTCACCAGTCCGAAGATGCCAATTAGAAGGTGAAAGCGTTAATTAGTTAAATAAATAAATGGAAGTTTACCAAGTATTTTTAAATTAATAACTTACATGTAAATATAAGGTATTCCATCAAGAATTGTCAAAATAATAAAGAAGTAAATAAATAAAACACTGTATATTATATTATATTATTGTTCGCAAGATGAAAGCGACTACCGATGTCCAAGAGTTCAGCCTAGTAACTGAAAACTATGTACTAATAATATAATTGTATATAATAATTCATAAATGTCTATTAGCTTTCCAATGAAATAAAATAAAATAAATAAAAATGTTTTAATTTAATAGTAGTTATCAAAAATGTTTTAAAAAATCGGATGGACATACTGGCGTTTGATTTTTACCAACTCAAATATTCTCTATCGTTTTGTCGATCATGGCTTCATATAAACCTACTGGCAAATTATTTGAAGGCAAGATTTTATTTATTTCAGATGCTTTTGACAGGGATAATGAAATACATCAGTGAATAAATAACCCTTTCATAATAACTAATTGTTTTATTTAATGTTTATGTGTTAACATCATCGAATATCGAACCCAGCACTCCGTGCATAGAAGCAAATGAACTAAGATCTACAAAACGTGGCGATCGAGACAGATTAATATTTTTTGAAAACTGTCGGTGCCCAGATACATACATACATACAATAGTGATTTTTTTTTTGAGATTTTTAAAAAGGGAAAACGGAACTCCAGCCATTTACAGGTCTCATGTCTTTAGTTACATAGTTTAACCTCAGTTTTAGTATACAAAGCTTTGGACGTAATGTATTGTTGCTATTTTTTTCATTTATTTGATTTTCTCGTTGGGATTTCGGCGTGGTTTCGAGCTGTTTAGACAGTAGCCTCTCGTGTAGGGGGTGTTCCCTCCCCCCTTCCGATCAATACTACCCCCGCCTCCGGCTCCAGCTGTAGAAAACAGCTAACACACTACCCTAGAGAGAGAGAACAACCGAATATACATATATACGTGTATATAAATCCTGCTGCTGTTCGCAAACGTTTAAGGGTTGCAAAATGTCACATGGTGTTCTTTTGCATCATACACGGAGAGAGCTAAATAAGATGTCAGTTTAAACTTTATGATATTTATTCAAACTTTCGAAGTTGTATCTAGCGTAAACATTAAAAAAATATCAATGGAAAAGTGAAGTGCTTCAGTTTGACATTCGATATTTAAAATGTTTTGTTGCACGCGGTAAAAATTAGAGCATTTAATTATTCGACGAAGTTTCTCGAAAATATGCGAAGTAAAAATTATTTTAATTAATGGACTTTTTTTAAAACTACGTCACAAATTTTTCCGAATCAACCAATGATACAATATTCGAGTATTCGAGTTTTATTTTCTTTATGGTCTTCAGTACCTCTTCATATGTTTTCATCCGTCGGAGAACGTCATCGTTTCGGACTCTGTCCGCCCAGGAGATTTATAATATCCTCCTGTAGCGCCACAAGTGTTTTGGGTGAGTGTCCATGTTTCGACGCCGTAAAACAGTACCGAGAAGACGTTACATCGTACAGTGCGCATCCAAATGTCTAAATTTAAGTCTCTACAGCAAAGAAGGTCATCATGAAAAAGCAGTCTCGCGCCTTCTTTATTCTGATATTAATCTCTAGTGATTGATCCCATTTATCATTCGGCCAGCATCTTAAATATTTATATTGATGTACTTGCTCAATAACCTGATCAAAAGAAGTAATTTCAAAATAACGACACTTTAAAAATCATAGCTCTGATAATACGATACATAAAAGAAAATTTTTTGGCTCAGTTTAATAGTCTATTTTACATAATTTAAAACAACACTGAATTTTCTTATTGCATTGTACCATAAATATATGGTTAATCACGTAAATGTGAAAATTTTTAGCTGAAAAAATAAAATTGGGTACAGATATTTTGACGAAAAAATTAACATTTAGTGAACTTATTATTTTTTTACATAATTTTTTTATTCCGTGTTGAGGCGGACTAAGAAATTAAAAATGAGCGTTATGGTTATTTAAAAGCAGTATCAGTAACAGCTTGGGCACCACATACCGCACACCGCATCTGAGAACATAAGTCTCCTTGGTGGTGCCCAAATACATGGACAAATTACTCGTTGCCAAACGAGAAAAGCTGCCCGAAGGAGCACTCTGTAATCTGATAGCCTTAGCATCTTTGCGCTGAAAAAAGGTAAACCAGAAGTACATTATATGCACTTCATTGGATTGAGAAAACGAGGAAATTGAAGAATTAGCAGTAACAGTTTCTTAAATTAAACTCTGAAACGGTTTCTAAAATAACAGGTAAAAGCGGTGTTGACAAAACCGTGGCCAACTCCACATCATCATCATCATTCCCTTTCCGGACCTAATGGTGCAAAGGGCACTGCATTGGTACAGCAATTGCTGCGTATGTTAATAATTTTGTTACATAAAGGTAAGATGATCAGTCTTACACTTCAGGTGCCAGTCCAGGGACTATGAAATATTATTGTGTAGAAACACCCTTTGTTATAAATATCGGCCTCGTGGTGCAATGGTCAGCGCGTTTGCCTACCATGCAAGAGGTCTCGGGTTCGATTCCTGACATGGTTGATTTGAAATATTAATTTAAAAGGCGGTTTTCACACCAGAATATTTAATACGCACTGGACGGGTACCTGAAACGTAAGACTGATCATCTTACCTTTAAGTTACAAAAAATGATCAAGATACGCTGCGATTGATGGACCAATGCAGTGCCCTAGGCACCATTTGGTGCGGAAAGGGAATGATGATGATGAAAATGATTAGACTTACGCTTCAGGTACCAGTCTAGGGACTATATAATATTATTGTGTAAAAACATCCTTTTAAATAATATTTCATATCAACTATGTCGGGAATCGAACTCGAGACCTCTTGCATGGTAGGCAAATGCGCTGACCATTACACCACGAGCCCGACAAACACCCAATACATACTTTTTGCATAGATGTTTTATTTTTCAACATCACCTATCTTAAAATTAAAGACAGGCGCCGTAGCGCAGTTGGTTAGACGGCCAACTGTGAAACTGGCGTCACGGGTTCGATTCCCGCCAGTTGCAAGAAAAAAATCCATGATTTTTTTTCAACCGGTCTGATTGTTGTGGTGTATTTTTCATTACCTTCTTCCATATCCCCTCTATCTTACCTGCTGACGAGCCTTAAAATAGAGGCTTATCGGGTTATTTCTTACAAAATAAAAAAAAAAGTACTTGCCAAACGCTACCTAAGTTGCATTATTCCTTAAAAACGCCGAACTTGTCTAATTTCTATTTGCGTCTGCAAACTAAATATAAAATAATAATATATTGGAGATCTTGTACATTCTCCTTTGTTTAAATCCCCTGAATAATCCAAATGAAATAAATAACGCCTGATGCGCGATACTCGATTATTATCACGTCTCTATGGGATAAAGCGAGAAAATTAATTCTAACAATTCGTTATTATCGCGTCCAATAATAACACAAGTGCTTATAGTAAACCGGTATACGAAAGATTTAATTGCTTTTATTCTTAAAACATTTTCTTAAGAGAATATTGAAAAAAAAAATACTGAGTGTGAAAAAATACAAAAATAAATATAAAGTGATAACTACTATATTTATTATATAAACAAAAGACGAATGATACTTTAATCCACAAATTTGGAATATCTAGTGACTGGTTTCATCGCTTTCGCGACATCCTCGAGACTTCATTAAGGAGTTCAATGTATTTATACAAAACAAAAGGAAAGGATAGATAATTCAAAATTATATGAAAGTAAATTAAATAAAGTTGTTTATATCTTAAGGATCATTATAAAAATAAAAATAAATATATTTTTATATATTTTTTTTTTTATTCCTTTTTTATTTTTTATAAAAAATAACTTTAAACCACAAATTCCGAATTTTTGGATTAAAGTATCACTCGTCTTCAATTTATATAATAAATGACAATGAACTTCCATCAAGGATTTTCACTTACAAACTGAAATGTTTTGATAAGTACTACTTTTTAATATCAAATAAAGCATTTTGTTAAAGATTTAGATAAAATTATGAATAAAATAATCAATAAAACTTCTTGGTTTAGTTTCACTTTTATTTAATTTTTACCAACGAGCGCTCTCATCTGAAAAGGCATCTTCAGGACTAATCAATTATTTACAACATTTTGAACTTTTATAATATTAGTTACAAGATTTGGGTATAAGAAGATCACATAAGTATTTTATTAAGAGACAGACAACATAAATATTATTACAACTGGTTTACAAAAAATGTTCATTTTTCGGAAAGTTTTATTCCGAGATTGGAATAAGGTCCTAGTAATTTTTGTAGTTCTTATAATGTATGTCCCTTAATAAAATACTTAGTCAGTTATTTTTGATAAAAAAATACTTTTAAAAAGTTATTCTAAATTTTTTTTCGTGAAAAAAAAAAAAAAGCATTTTAAATCAAACAAATTTACCTGTATTTTACTTTCATTCTAGGTTAAATTATGCCTCCAATAAAGACTGGAAAACACCAGTTAAACCCCTATTTTATAAAATCATGTTTCTTTGTTTTTATTTAAGAATAATATTTTAGTTGTAAATTTTTTCTTTGAAATAAATATTTGCGTGCTTATAATTTATCCAAGTATTTTACTTTTGGAGACTATTTCAACGAGTTGTAAATAAATCACTATTAGAAAATGTGGATTAAGTTGGGGCAGAGTGAGGTTCGAACCTCAGATCTCTGATCCGTGAGTCTGCGACAATATTCACGGGACCACCACCGGATACAAAATTTAATTTCTACAATACGTTTTTATCGGAAATACCATATAAAATTATGGTTTTTGTATAATGCCTATTTAATATATTTTTTCACTAGAGCGCATTTTAAAGAACGGCGTTTTGAAATGACAAACTGTAAAAATTTCCCTACATTTTTAACAATGTTTTGATATGTCCAAATGTTTGCAGACAGGCTTTAACGAAATAACTGGTAATAAAAGAAGTATGAAAATTGGCAAATTGTTTTAAGGCGTATTAGGTGAATTGGTTCAGCCGTATAAATCTCACACACATGATAAAGGTTTCAATAAAGTCAACAGATGGAAGAGTTGAGGAAATGTGGATGTTATAATATAGGCAGAATGCTTAACGTTACACAGGTGTGAAATAGCTACTTAAACCAGCCAATGACCGGTGATAAGACCAGTAAATGCCTAGACTTCTAAATAACTTTCTTAAAAATGTTTTTCCTCTATGGCAAGAAATTTAGATTCCTACTTTTTTAGATTACAGCCTTAAATGGAATCGTCAGATCTTATTCTTGGAAGAAGCCATTAAGCCTATTGCGTCTTCCAAACTGTTTTCATGCGTAGCTTTTCCAAAAGCAACAAGATTCTACATAATTTACCAACTTAATTTAATACATACTTATCATATAACATGTCTTGCCAAAATATTGGGTTACCGGAACTCTGAAAACAAGCTTGATCAAATTAATTCAAGTGATACTACCTGGAGCTGGACATAATGCGATGTCTATAAAAGCATTGTGGTGTCGTGTTTCGTTCAGTGGAAGCCATTTTGTGTTCGTGGAGAAGATATATGGAGGCAAGAGTAAGAATGGACACGTTATTCACTCACCAAAGGAGTTCAATTTGACTCGCTTTCAGCGGACCACAAGACGTGTTGTATTTTATCTTTGAAAAGTTTTTCAAACTCGTTCTTCTTTTTCGATCAGAGTTTTTGAAGGAGGTGAATTGCAGGTTTAGAGATTTTAAAACTTAGAATTCTATTTAAAAAAAAAACTTTTCTGGTATAGGTAAAAATTAACTAGATTTTTACAAAATTAAACACATAAAATATTATTTTGGTGCACGCATTAAATAATGTTTTTTTCTGTTTATTTGCAAAGGAAAGTTATTTCTTGTCAAAATTATCCAGGCATAGATTTTTTTGTTTCGTTTTTATTTCGTTGATTTGATTAAATATAATTTTAAAAAATATGTTTGAATCATGAGACATACTAAAACATCCTTTCTTAAATAGTTAAAATAAATTAATAGGTAATTTCCAAAATCGCACAATCAATGGCAAGTTTAAGTATGACAAGATGCACTAATTAATGTAAATGATTTTAAAAAACTACGTCAGGATACGCACGTGTCTTTCGATTCTACGGAGAAATGAGCATAATGGTTGTTGTAGAAACTATATCGTTGATATTTGGTAGTTAGACCTTCTATACTCCTCTATAACTATCAAAATTGTAAATTCAAGATGGGATTGCCCTGCACTATTATCTCTCATCAACTTCAGGGTGCCTGGAAGAATGACTTGACAGGTGCCACCGTTTTGTAGCAACAATTCACGGACAGTGTATACTTGTAATGCCGTACTAAACAGACTTCATGAACTCGGCAATAGTCATTCCCACGTATCTGATATATTTAGTGCAGGGTATTGTTCCTATAGAACAAACCTTTTGAACTTTTTCAAAGATGGTGAATGGTAATTATATTTATTTATTCATGCATTTCATAATATATGCCATTTTTTGTTCACTTTGCCCAGCTGTATGAAACAGAACCTATGATTTTCTTGTTGTAATACTTTAAAATATTTTATTATTTGATTTGTTTTTTGCATTTATTATTGAATTGTTTAATCTTTCAACTAAATATGTTGTTTTATTTTAATGTTAATTTTTTTAAAAATAAATTTTTTAAATTTTTAGGTTTATTTTTTTTATAAATCCTGGGTAAAAGGAAATTTATGTTTTTTAAAAAAGAAAAAAATACTAAGCCAAATACGTTAGTATTATAAGTTTTTGTAAAAGGAAGATTTGCCGTTTATGTAAAAAAAAAAAAAAATGTTTGTTCGTGACTTGTTCGTCTTTGTTTATATTTTTTTTCTGGACTATATCAATGGTTCAGTTCCATAGAGGGATTAATAAAAAAAAGAGATTTCGGGTTATACTGTTAATTATATTAAAAAAATACCCCTTTTCAATTACTCAAAAGTGTAACTAAAAAAAAAAAAGAGTTTTTCTTATTAGATAGATGTTGTCATATAGATAGAAAGAAACTGAACAATTTCTCAGGTCATATTAATTAAAACGTTGTGATTTTTAAAATTATTTTTTATTATTTACATATAATATGGCTTTATATTTTTTTCATAAATCAACTCCTGATTGAACAGCCATTCTCTTATTTTGCCCTTGTGTCTTTTGGTAGTGCCATTTCTAAGATCGTTTGGCAACAAATTGAACGAAACTAGAACCACATGGTTAAAGTGTTCTTTTCCCATATTTGTTGCAATATGTATTGGAAATCACCGAATCTTCATTATGTGTAAATCTCGTATTGTAACAATGTTATAATATATTTTTGAATTCATCGTTTTTCCCTTGTTCCAAAATGATACAAAACCACATAATTCCTCGATACGGCAGCGCCTTAATATATCTTTATGGTACACTTTTATTACTTCTCTTTTTTTAGATATCGTAAGAGATATAATTTGCATAACAACATTACCCCTTAAACTAGTAATAATCGTGCGTGTATTATACATAAATACAATACATGTATACTTTATTTGAATAATTATTTTTTGCAAATCAGTTTAAATCTGTCAATACTGGGGTTAGATATTACTCAAAACGAATAATTTCTAGTTATCTATGTATGGATCTGAGCCATCGATATGTTAGAAATTAATAATGTATTGTGCTGTTTTTATACATGTTTCTGTAATTGACTAATAATATATGTACGTTGTCATTACCTATTAATATATAATAATAATGTATTGTTTTGTTTTTATACATGTTTTTGTAATTACCTAATAAGAGATTAGCATTGTAATTGATAGTAGTGCTGAATTTTACATTTAAATAAATAATACATTAACTAAAATATACCCAGATTCACCAAATCTAGTGGCTAATAACACTTGACTAATTACAGTCCTTCCTGGAACACCCTTACAATAGAAACAGTAATTTGAGAAACCCCAGATATCAGGCTTTTGGTAGATCTAACTATGACTGTAAACGCACTTCATTACGTTAAGAAACCTTTGAACAGAATGTTTTGTATAAAAAAAAGTTAAATAATAAACAAATACCGTGTAAGCTATTTTTGTATGTATGTATTTCTCAAATGACGGATTCAATTATTTAGTTTGACTATATTCTTCGGGCTTAAAAGGACATTGAGGGGAGATCCTTAAGCCCACCATCCACCCGCAGTTGTTATAGAGTCCTCGGGTACTCTCTGTGAGCTGCGTATAGAGGAAAATTATTATAAATATTCCTAAGGAATACAAACTCTTTGCAGATTAAGGAGAGGAAAGGAGGATGTATGGACAGAGGCCAACACGTCGTCCCCACCCCTCAGGATCCCCTCAATGCCTCCGTTTTTTTTATTTCAAAAATATATACTTACACAAACAATTTACATAAATAAACGTATTCAAATATACAAAAAACAAGACTTTAAGGACAATAAACCATTTGAGATTCTCATAATCAGACTACTATTGTTATGATTACTACTATAAACAATTTTTTTTTCTTTATTTGAGACGCAGTCAGTTAATCGTATAAACATCAATTATTTTTGAAGTAAGTGTTGACTTTTGAGCGATATATTATGTAAAATCAAAGTATCTGCATGATATCTTGCAAACTTTTGTTAAGGTAACGTTGCCTGTTTAAAAAACCTTAAAATTATTTTACTTTTTTTATTTATGCATGGAATTCTGGGTTTATTTTCCAGTAAGGTAATAATGATTAAAACGTGTTTCTTTCTGAAACCCTTTGCAATGCAGTTCATTATAATAAATTGGACTTCCTAGTTCATTGCATTACAAAACAATGATTCGTTGAATCCAGTATTAAAATGTTATCCTACGAATTTTTCTTTTCGTTATTTTTGAATTTTCATATTTAGTTGGTTTATAATTAAAACTTAATCGATTTACACAGAATCTTCATTTTAAAATGAACTGAGCCATATAAGACTAACCTAGCCGTAAGATACTCTTATGTTTGTAGATTTCCTGGGAAAATATACACGTATTTTTTTATTTTTATTTTTTATTTGTTTATTTTTCCATACATGTTTTATTTACATAGAAATATAATTACCAAAATACGCTTTAGAAAAATACATCTTGAAATTAAGATTTAATATAAATTGGAAAAAATACCCACAAAGACTACAGCGTCTGAGCGTTGACCATTTATTTTTTATTATTAAATAATTTAAATCATATATATATGGTGAGACATGACCATGAAATGAAAAGAAAAGAAAAAGAAAAGAAAAGATAAGAATAATGAAAGAAAAACCAAATTAACATATTCTCAGATTAGGAAAATATGATTTATTTGCAGTATGCATTTTTTTTTTTTTTAAAGAATGTGTCTATCTGCTCCTTCCATGCTAATCCAAGATCTCAAACCTACTTTAAACTGTACCAGTCATTAAATGTTTTGTAGTTCCTTAGTTAGAAGATTGAAGGATCTTGGACCAACATGTGGGGAGTGCCTGTGCGAACTTAGTTCTGCATCCTGGAACTGACAGTATCCTATCGGATCTATTACTTATACGATTTAAATTATTACTAAACAATTCCCTATTCAAGTTAACATATTTAAGGCACTGAAATAAATGTAACTTTCTAAAACTAAGGAGTCCACTGTTTATATGAAACAAATAAATTGATAATTGTAACACTTACCTTTATTAGGTAGTTAAATAAAATAATTCAAAATGAGTTATAATCATATTAAAATATTACAATAGAGATAAAGAACATCCTAGAGAAGGTAATATAGAAGTCTAGGCATCTACAGGGCTTATGACCTCTCATTGGATGGTTTAAATTACGAATGTTACACAGTGAGTAAAGTGGTCACTTAAACCAGCCAATGACAGGTCATAAGCCCTATAGATGCTTAGACTTCTATATTTCTTTCTCTAAAATGTTCTTCATCTCTGTTGTAGTATGTTAATATTAACAGCTCCCCAGGGAGTTGAATCCTGTTTTGTCTACAAAAATTTGGACAAACTTACAATACTGTTGAATAATCATATGGTAACCAAAAGCTCAGCCATTATGTACGATGCGTGATCTTTCGTTACAAAGTGAAGTATAAGTTAAACACACGTGTGTATGATTTAACACCCTCTTACGGGGCACATAAGGGAAAAATCTCTCATTGCATTAGTAATGATAAACATAAACAGGTAGTAAAGCTTTCTCCCTTGTTGCGAGGGTTTCATGAACAAATGTTACTCGAATTATTAAGGACATCGTACTTAGTAACTTAACCTCTTCGGGTCCCAGCCATAGGATATTAAAAGAAAAAAATATCAAATACGAAAGATACCTGTTGTATCAACTTGAAGAATTAATATCCTTGTTGAAACTGGTCGCAAATATGTTTCCGTGTATTGTTTCTTAACTTTTTTTTTAAAATTTTATTTTTGTTATTATTATTATTATTGTATTCTTGAACTTTTGTTGGTTAGACTGTGCAAAATTGCTAATCGCAATAAGTCAGCCTTTTAGTGCTTTGTACCTTTGTTTCATTATTTCGTATTTCTAACAATTATATATTATGTTTATTTTGTTTCTTATCTATATAAATGATTTTTGTAA
This sequence comes from Micrasema longulum, assembly GCF_059751315.1. Taxonomy (NCBI): domain Eukaryota; kingdom Metazoa; phylum Arthropoda; class Insecta; order Trichoptera; family Brachycentridae; genus Micrasema; species Micrasema longulum. The sequence continues at coordinate 38,219 of NW_028279239.1, read as the reverse complement.
CTTATCTATAAAAGGCTCTATAATTAGTTTTGCTGATGATACTGTGATACTATCTCAAGGAAGCTCGTGGGATATTGTATTTGGAAAGGCTGAAAATGACTTAAACTTAGTAAAAAAAATGTTAGACTCAAATTATCTAACACTAAATCACTCGAAAACAAAATACATAACATTTAAAATTAATAATAAAACTATATGTAATCCAAATCTTTCCTTAACTATTTACAGCTGTAATTAAAATAACCAAACTCCGAATATTGAATGTATTTGTAAAGCGTTGGACAGAGTAGATAAAATTAAGTATTTGGGAATTTAAGATGGACTCATCAAATTAATCATATTAAAAATAAATTGAATAAGCAAATTTACTTTTTCAAAACTATAAGAAATATAATAAGCCTAAAAGAACTAGTAAAAATATATTACGCAATTACTCAATCAGTTTTGGAATATGCGATAATTGGATGGGGATGTGCAAATGACACACTGATCAAGCAAATAATAATTGGACAGAAAGCTTTAATAAAAATTATCCTAAGAGTCCCAATCAGAACTAGCTCCCTCGGTATATTTGAAACAACTTTATGCAAAAGCTTTGTTACTATACGCACGTAAACATTATTCTCTACCTTCCATTACAAATACAATAGTTACTAGATACTCCACCCTGATGCTGCAAAAAAATAAATACAACCTTCGGTCAAAGAGGTTTGATCTACAACTCGGTTAAAGTGTACAATCTACTTCCATTATCCATAAGGACAATAAGTAAGTTCTCAAAATATAAAATTGCCAAAAAGAAATGGATAGTGGAGGTGGGTTGCGCACGGATCGATGAGTGGATCAAGCCAAATATGTAAAATGTATGCACTGTTTATGAATTTTATTGATTAGTTTATATAAATTGGTTATATTTTTTATGAATAATTTTGTTTTTTATTTTGTTTATTATGTTAATTATAATTAGGTTAATTGGTTTAATTACGTTTTTTTTATATTGTTATTATTTTGTTAATTTTTTTAACTTTGTTAAATATATTTCATAACTTTGTTAAATATTATTATCTTAGGCATGTTTCACATTTTTGTAAAATGTTTCCCTCGGCACGAGACACTCCAGTGAGGGAACATTGTTTTGTATAAAAAAAATAATACAAACAATGTAAAAGTATAAATAAATAAACAAATAAAATAAGTAAAGATTTATTATTATTATAACTATTGAAAGGTCTTGATTTTTTATGTCACTGTTATCAATAAATATCTTCTTAATAAATGTTATTTAATATTTGTTTATAACCACTTACCGACTTTTCTATGTCAACCGGTTTCGAGACGTACCCATTCTCATCGTCAGGACACCAATCAAACCAACATGCAAACCAACATGCAAAACCTTCACCATAGTTATTGCACAAAAATATAAAACCAACACGACATGCATTTTAATAAGCACATACACTGATTAGGACAAACATGCACTCATTAAACTATGAAAATATTATTTTGTTTGAGAATTAATTTAAAAAATAGAGTGGATGGAGGGAGGGGGTAAGTTTAATAGGTTAAATAGGGTGACCATTACAGTAGAACTTCGTATAAAGGACTATATTGGAAGTTTGTTTAAGGTACGTCTCGAAACCGGTAGACATAGAAAAGTTGGTAAGTGGTTTTATACAAATATTTAATAACATTTATTGGAATGTTTGACAACAAAGTTAATGCTTTAAATTTTAATAATAAAAAATCTTCTTTTTTGGGAGTTTCCTTGCAATTTGTTTTCCTTCCGACGTTTTAATTACCGTTGCAGAAGCTATCAACAGGGTAAACTGTGTGCTTTGTTGAAAAATTATATGTTTATGTACTAGTAGTTTGTATCGTGTCTTATTCAGCATCGATTAAATTAAAGACCTTACTTATAAACCTGGTATTAAGTTACGCCTAAACATAGTGGTAAAATATAGATGGGAATAGCATTCGAATTCTATTACCATAATAGAGATGATATTCTTATCCTTATTCTACCACCATGCCTACTGACTATACGTAACTTTGTACCAAGTTAATAAGTAAGACCCCTAGAGTTGTAACCATGTACAAATTTGTATTTATACTCGGGGTGCGACGCGTGCTGACAAATGAAGTTGTACCAAAGTAGAGCCCTAACTGATAATTTATTTACCGATTTATACATTATTGATATTGAAATATTGTGTCTCTGGCGGTTAACATCTTTATAAAGTAGCAATTTGATCATTGAATTTCGCAAAGTTTGAACAAAATTAATATTAGTTTCGCTTGATAACCCCTAGGAGGTTATAGCATATTATCGTATAATTGGTTTTGAGAGAGATAAATAAATAATTCGTTAAGGGGATGGTAGCCAGTGACTAAGTATGTTTTTATTTTTGAATCTTGAAATAAAGCACACATAAACATATTTTTATATGTGCTCTAATAACAACAATGTAACAATGTATTTATATTTTATTTATTTTAATCACAGTTTTATTGTATGTCTTATATCAAAGTTGTCATACAAACTGTTGATGGTAAAATTTATTAGTGAAGGTTCGTTGAAGTTTAATGATTTTTTTTTTCAAATTATTGACTGGATGACAAATAAATTTGTTTGTACGACCGGTTTCATCGCTCTTGCAATATCGTCAGAATGATAAAGTTGAAGAGAACTTTAGATTGTATTATAATATAATATTGGCTGTGAAATTTAAGTAAGTTTTGGGGGGAATATTTTGTAAAAGGAGTTAAAGGCGTTTCTGAGAAATACTTTTTATGTATTCCTTAAAATTTAATCAAAGGATTTTATAAACGTATATGGAAAATCTAAATGATTTTATAAGCCTTTGCTATTTTCAGTTTCATAATGTGTCTAGGCTGATGAAAAATACAGTACTGTGTCTGAAAAAGAGCTCTAGACGAGTGTTTTTTGATTTGATGACTTTTTGCCTCAGGTAAAAATCTTAAAAACTAAATCGAGTAGAGATAAGTTTGCTTTGTAATGTAGTGGTTTGCGCGTTTGCCTACAATGTTTGAGAGTAGGCTTAAAATACTGTTTTTTAATGGCACTCCTGAAGCATAAGACTAATTGTCTTACCTTCCGAATAACAGCAGCTTACCCACCACATACCGCACACCGCATCTGAGGACATAAGTCTCCTTGGCGGTGCCCACATACACGGAAAATTTGCTCGTTGTCAAACGAGAAAAGCTGCCCGAAGGAGCTCTCTGAAATCTGGTAGCCTTAGCATCTTTGTGCTGAAAGAAAGTAATCCAGAAGTACATAATATGTACTTCATTGGATTGAGAAGAGAGGGAAGTGAATTCTTCACTGACTGGGATTAAATTGATTGGACATGATCAATTCGCCGAAATGATTACAAAACTTTTTAAAAGCCTTGAAATTCTTTTTAGAAGCCACCAGATCTGTATATCCGACAGGACCTATAACAGGGCCACAGATAGTAGCGAGAAGCTCCATTCGGTAATCATAGAGAAGGGGAAAGGAACAAGACCACATGATGTGTTCAGAAGATTGGTTAGGATATCCGCAGCAGCACGAAGGAGAGTCAACAATATTAAAAACAAATAATTTTCCTTCGAATAACAAAAATAATCCAGATTTGCTACGGTTGGAGTGCTGATGCGGTGCTTTATGGACCACTGGAAGCCGATAGGTGACATCAAAATGCATACCAATCTGACGATGTCACGGGAGCGATGAAACCAATTATTGCTTCAACGTACTAAGGGGATTATAGTGTCGTTATAACAGTTAGTAAAAAAATATTAATTCAAATTTGTCCTCGGGCACGAAGAGGTTATGGAAAAAGTCGGGCACAAAGGTAGACTACGCTCTTGCGTATACTTTTCCTCACTTTATACATACGTTTATATTAATAATACATTGGAGTTTCTTTCCTAGGCGTGTTTCAGCTCTTTAGGAAAGTGTTCAATTGTATGGGGTTGTTGCGTTGAATAAAAAACGTATACTCACGAGGAAAGGCACAACGTCATTTCTATAATGCCACTTTACTAAGCACTTAGGACTTGAATTCTTGGTTGTAGTTATTGAAGTAGTTGAAAAATTATGTTGTGTTTACAAAAGTAAAAATAATAAAATAATTATTGTTTATTTAATGATGAAAATAGCAATATTAGGCGTAATTTCAGACAAACTCTGAATTTCTCTGAAGGAATTGATATTATTAACAACATAAGTTCTCAACAGCGTCCCATTAATTAAAAAAAATATAATAATTGTTAATTAAAAAAAATATAACGCGCGAAGCTTCTATTTAGGAAGGCGGGAAATAATATTAAGTAGATAAGAAAAGAAGGATATGGAAAGAAGTCATATAGAATACATCAGAGGCATTTCTCATCTATCGCACTGAGAGTGTTCAATATTTTGGAAGAGTATTAAGCTTTCAAGGACAAAAAACTATTTTCAAGAAAGTAGTTAAGGACTCGATTCTCTTAGTGAGAGGGATTTAAGTAGGAAACTCCTTAATAATTTTCCGAATATTTGAGTTTACTGTTTACTATGTTGATGTGCCATATATATAATATATGCATTTAAAAAAAATAAAAAAACATGTTTCTTATCCTAAATTTGTGGTGATATACTCATGTGTCTGTGTCAACTAATTGCTAGTCCCATCTCAACACAAAATTTTTAGTCCCATGGAGTTGGGACTTATGTCTCAAATAATGTACAGTAAACTTATGTATGTAAACAAATAAATACACTAAAATACCCAGACAAATTGAGAAAAAAATCTTTCGTCGGCTTTCATCTTGCAACGAGCGGGAATTTAACCCGCTAATCCGCCAGTTTTGCAATTGACCGTTTTACTAACTGCGCCACGACTCGTTGCGGCGCCTCTCTTAAAAGAGATTTTTTCTTGATACAAACGTATTCTCGTATTTCCTCCCAGAATTATATCACTAGAGCAATAATTTTTACAAACTATAGATATTTACCATTGGCGCGTCTCTATTATTTTATAATAATAAATTATGAGAGCTAAGACTATCCAAAAACCCTTCGGATGTACGTACGGTATCCAAAATTATGAATAATGAAATAATTTTGAAAAACGAAAAAGTTGCTAACACAGATAATTTCATTATAATACTTTTTCTAAAAAATATGAAAATCAGTTCAGTTTTGCGGCAAACGGGCCACGAAACCTCGATTTTGGTAAGGCATAATCACTCCGACGCTGACGTGCAGTTGTTTTTTTCGAACAATATTGGGGAGGCGTCTGCGAGAGAGAGACCAAATTTTTGTTCAAATACCCATTTATCAAATTTTCCTGCCATGGCATTTTCTCGTAATTTCATAAATGAAAGATCTCATGAAATTACTTGAATTAAAATACGTTTTTTGAGTTTTAATACATTTCAATATGAATTTATGTTCACCAATGACCGAATTTCGTCTTGACAAACATCATCAGACTAGAGAGACATAAAACCTTTAAGTCTTCAAAAATAAAAATGGTCAAAACAATATTTCTTCATGTATTCTTGAATGCCGCAGAAAACTGGTCTTTGGAAGAAAGAAAACAAAAGAAGATAAACGTGTTCGAAATGTGATGCTGGCGTTGAATGTTGCGGGATTTTGCTTATGCTTCTACGGCGGCCTTCGTGGTATAGTGGTCAAGACGCTTGACTCACGCACGGAAGGTTCCGGGTTCGATTCCCGGTGAGAACACAAAAATTAAAATGTGATTTTTCTCAAGCCTGGGTGCACTGTGATGTAATTCACCACTGTAATTAGGCCTCCTGGCCTGTTGTGGTGCAAAAAAAAAATGTAAATGTAAAATAATCCAAGAATTGCGTATTCTTCCACTGTGCAAATCCGTATCCTCAGTTACTTCGGCCACGTTCCGAGGTGAACAGACAACATGGGAAATTGGTGGTACAGGGACTGGTAGAGGAAACTCGACCTCACGGATAAAGTCCCAACATTATGTACAGTCTTGGTGAAAGAAGCGGCTGGCTTTAGGGCGCCTTTGGCAGGGATCCTAATGACGCACTTCCCTTCTGCCAATGTGACTACGACTACTCTGCATTTGCTAACTACACATGAAATGTGATCCCATTTTGTTTCTTTAAGATCCCAGTAGTATTTTTACACTTTAAAACGACACAACACGGCATAGTCGAATTTAAATCGGGAGCTGTGTACTAAGAGACGTCTACAAAGTTTGTAAATGTGGTCTAGAATTCCAATCATCCATGCGCTTAGTAGCTGCAAGACGTGTTGTAATCTTACTCCTTTTTATTATTCATTTTTAAATATCATTAATACACTAAATTAATTTGTCAATTTGTAAAATATGTAAATGGGGGCTAGATTTCTTACCGTCCATGCGCTCTGTAGCTGCAAGACGTGCTTTAATCTAGCTCCTATCTGTTAAAACGGCCTCCGTGGTGTAGTAGTCAAGACGCTTGACTCACATACGAAAGGTTCCGGGTTCGATTCCCGGTGAGAACACAAACATTAAAATGTGATTTTTCTCAAGCCTGGGTGTTGTGATGTGATTCACCACTGTAATTGGGCCTCCCGGCCTATTGTGGTGCAAAAATAAATATACAAATAATTTTTAATTGATCTCATTTAGAAACGAGGAACTAGAATCCCAACCGTCCATGCGCTCTGTAACTGCAAGACGTGCTGGGATATTTATTGATTGTACAGCGCCCTTGTGGTGATTTTTACAAAAATGGCGCTATTTAAATTATCCAAATATACATATATACAAAGAAACTAATGAATCAAAACGTAAAACTACCTTTTTAATAGTGGTTTAGTCGCCTTCTGTTTGATGCGCGTATGCGGTTTCTGGACTATTCTTAATTCTATGGCTTTGAGACTTGAATTAATACACACAAATCAGAAACATACGGTTTTACAAATACATTGTATTTATGTATAAAGATGCATTGATTCTGTGCCCGTACATATTTACACCTTAGAGTGATAACCTAATAGAGTCGCCCATATGGAGAAAAAGCATTTTATTATCGACTACAAAGTTGGCTAGAGATTACAGAAATACAATAGGCCGTAGACACTCGGGTGGAGAATTGCGAGCGCCAACCGAAACCGTCTATTATTCGTTTGTTGTTAAACTAAAAACCAAACTAAAATCAAACCAAAAATTTGGTACGCTTTTGTTCTATGCAATAAAGCTTAAGGGCTTCCCTAGGGAGTTATTACCCTGAGGTATACGCATATACATATGTTTAATTAGTAAGTTATTGATTTCAATTCAATTAAAGTGCCAATTAAATCAGATTAATTTTATAAATCTAATTGTTGATTCAATAAATAAGGTCGATTGTGTTTTGAATAAAAAATTGTCAAGCCGATTAGAATATGTAAGTAGCTTTTAACAAAATTGGTTTTGATTTTAAAATTAATGTAATCAGTAAAACTCGCATCTAATCCGATTTAAAATGATTGCCGTCATAATAAATCATAATGTTTTTCCATTTGTTTAATAATGTTTTTGTAATCAAAATGATTAAGTTCGTAGTAAAAAATGTTCTGATGTATCAAAATGAAACAATACCCCAATAAAGATAATACGTTTTTACAAATGTAAAAGTATTTAATGAACTTATAATGAACCATCATCTATTAGGTGAAATTACTATTCGATTTCGTTTCTAGATTGCTGTTTATTTACAAAATTAAATGAATAATTCCACAAGGAATAAATACAGTTCATATATTTTTACATAACTGTTAATCTTTAAAATCCTAAATGTATTCCTATTATTTCCTAAATCCTATTTCTTCAGGCGTTCTAAACTTTGTACAATATCCAATGTATTTATAATAATGTTATAAATGTGTTTCAGTAAAAAGTCATAACTTAAGAGTCTTACTTGTAAAACTCGTAAATAGCAAACTTACATTATTTCAGGGGAGGAGAGTAAAAATAGGTTTTACTTCAGTAGCGAATAGTAGCGAATTTTTTTGATGTAAGAATATACAAGCTAAACAAACATGTGTTGACATAAAATGTCTCTATTTATAAAATAATGATTTTTAGTTGAGTCACGTAAAAAAAAAAAAACATGATACACTTAACCTCAAAATTTCGTTAAAAAATTACTAAAGCTTTGTAATGAATTCTCCCATAAGTGTCAGTTGAAAGTTGACTTGATATTACTGGTGCAACTAATGATGCAGATGTTCGCACAATAGAAGCCTGAATATTTGCGCATAATGCCTTGTACGCTAAAATGCATTGCTCTTGTGAAATGCATGCAATAATGACGTGTTCCATATTGTCGGATTACCGTTCGAATGACACATGAAAGTGGTAGTTTATTGCAGCATTGTACATAAATACGTGTAACCCCAGAAACATAAATATGACAATATCCACCGTTCTTGCAACTTTAATGCAGATGGTTGCATTTTATTCCAGTAAAGGGAAGCGGCATGTTGAATCGAACGTACTCACATATTATATCATATCTTATTTTTATATTGACACGGTTTTGAATTTTGCGTTTTGATTTATAAAATATTTGCGTTTAAAGTGATAGAAATTATAATAAAAAATTCGTTTTGTAGATGCAATAATAACAAATGAAATTGTAAAAAAATAACAAAAAATTTGAAATAATCGTTACCTTTCCGCACCTAATGGTACATAGGGCACTTATTGATACATCAACCGCGGCGTGTGTTTATCGTTTTTGTTTCACAAAGGTCAGATGATTCATCTGAGTAAAAATAGTACAGAGAGTAATAATTAAAGTGTTTTTAAAAAAAACGTTTACACTCACATCAAAAAACTGTTTAAAATTTTTAATTTTCCATTAATTGACAAAATGTATGTAAAAAACAAATCTATAAAGATAATTTAAAAAATCTACACAATAAATTATTCACGTAGACATCAATATAATATTAAAATGTCAAAATTGAATATTAAACATTTTGAAAAAAGTTATGCATCCAAAGAAAAAACCATCAACATTCCCAACAAAAGAACTATTTCAAGTTTTTAATGTTCCATCAATTGACAAAATATATTCAAAATATATTAAATTTAACAGATCTATAAGGATAATAAAAAATATATCTACATATTAAGTTATTCACGTAGATATCAATATAATACTAAAATGCCGAAATTCAATTCTAAACATTTTTAAAAAAGTAAAAATAAAAAAATAAATTTCTATAACAATTTTCCTGACGAAATAAAAAATATCAATGTCTTTACAAAATTCAAGCTAAAAGTAAAAATATTTGTCAATCACCCTCTTTTATTAAATGTTGCTTTTTAACATTCAAGTCATATTAAGGTTTGTATTTTAAAATGTGAGAAATAGGTTTTTTTTAAAAAAGTTATTTTGCAATTTGAATATATAATTTTCGTCACCATGTTGTAGTATGTATGTGGGCGTGTGTGTATAATTATACATGCGTGCGCACGCGTGCGTATTTGCATGCATGTAACTTATTTAGAAAAAAATGTTTTATATACCTCCATTTATTTTTTGAAATAATTGTGTATTTTGTTATTTAATAATTAATATTTTAATCCCACAGCCAGCACACGAGGTTGCCTTGTTTTTGGTGTGGTATTTCGTTTAGTTTTTTTGTTTCTGTAATTTTGCTATATTTTGTATTTTTTTTGTTAGAATGTCGTTACTTTATATTATATTAAATAAAAAAAAATATAAAAAAAAGTTTGGCTTTAGGTGTCAGTCCAGAAACAATATTTTATGTCAACCATGTAGAGAAGACATCATGCATGGCAAGCAAACGCGCTAACTTTTAGACCACGAGGCGAATCTGCAGAAAAAACACTTTTAACATAAATATAAATAAATTCAGGTTTAATAGGATTGAATAAGATTAAATTATGATGAAAAACGCGTCTTATTAAAATTTCATTTATAAAATACGACTCCGCTAGTTAAACAAGCGTTTCAGCCATCAAACGGGCGCACACAAAGCGGTCTACCAATATGTTAAAAAAATTGTTTTAATATTTTTAAGCAAAATTACGAAGTTACTGTTTTATAAACTATTCACAAAATAAGTTGCATATTAAATTATGCAATAAATTACGTAATAAATTGTATCCTGGCGGATAGAAATAAAGTTTTGCCTGAGAAATATAATCTGAATGTTGGACGAGTGCTTTTGACTCTATGGCTGCTCTCAGGTAAAAATCCTGAAAAAGGAAATGTGGAAAACGAGTGAAGATAAGTCCACCTCGTTGTATAGTGGTCGGCGCGTTCGTCTACCATTCTAGAGAGCCTAGGTTTGGTTCCTGATACGAAGGACGAGAAATATTGATCTCAAAGGTAATTTACAATGTAATATTGTTTCCGAGACATTTAAATTTAAGAAGGTCAGTGACACATTTTCGGTCATGTGGTCACAAGAGAAGATTGATTGATTGATTTATTAAACTTTTTGCACATAATGTTAGTTGTACATTGGGCGGGTTTATTGCCAAATGGCAATTTCTTCTAACCAAACAATAAAACGATAGTTTTATTTTTATAATTTAAGTTACATAACAAATTCAAAACAAAATAAAGATTAAAAAGCTAAAGATATAAAAAATAGAAATAAACGTATTTATTTATAATTTACCTTAAATCGAAACTATTACTCAATGGGAAAAAGAAAAAAAGAGGAATGGAGGAGAGATTAAGGAAGAGAAATGAGATGTTTTTTCAGACATGATTTAAACAGAGATAATGTAGTAACATCTTAGATGGTGGATGAAAGATGATTCCAGTCGAGCCGCATGAACACTATATGAGTTAGAGAAGAAAGAAAAATTGTGGATGGGTATTGAGAGAGTGCCTTGAGAATTAGAATGAAGAGGTAAACCATGAATTGATAAGCGTTGAAATTTTTCACGCATGTATATAAGAGCGTGAGGACTATGAATTACATTGAACAGAAGTGAGAGGGAGTGATAGTCTCTCCGCTGACTAATTTTGAGCCATTTCTGTTGCCTACGATAATCAGAAATGTGGCCATATTTCCTAAGACCAAAAATGTACCTTATGCATGTATTCTGAAATCGTTCAAGTTTATCGAGTTGCTCACTGCTTAAATCAATCATGGAAACATCAGCGTAATCTAGAATGGGTAGTAGTAATGCTTGTACAAGAGTGCATTTAGTATTAAAGGGTATGAATTTTTGCAACGCTCCAAGTAAGTGAGGCTGAAAAATATTTTGCGGCTTGATTCATTAGTATGAGCTCGCTAGCATAGATGTTCATCCATTAGTACTCCTAGATTTTTTACGGTCAGATTAGATCCCAGAAGAATGCTCGTAAGAGGTTTTCCTGTAATTTGAATTATTTAATACAAAAAACACGAACGATTTTCGCTATGAATTTTTTTCGAAGAGCTCAGAGAGTGTTCAATGTCCCGGATATTAGGTTTTCCAAAACAAAATCCATATTCAGGAGACGAGTACAAGTTTGGATTTTGTCTGAGGGAAGAGACCATTGCAGGAGACTGCTGCGAGACATTGCATAGCTTTTATATAGTACTTTTAAGCGTGTTGTTTGTTAAAATTTATGTTTGTAAAACATTTTTAATTTTTAGTATTTTTTAATAATATGCATGTTTCTACTTTTTATTATGTTGTATCCCAACTCAACACAGGGCTCTTGATCTCAAAAAGTTCGTCATTCCCTTTCCGCACATAATGCTGTATAGGGCACTGCATTGATACACCAATCGCTGCGCATTTTGATCATTTTTGTCACATGAAGGTAAGATGATCAATCTTACGCTTCAGGTACCAGTCCAGGGACTATTAAATATAAGTGTAAAAACACAATTTTAAATAAATATGTCATGTCTTCAACCATGTCGGGAATCGAGCCCGAGACCTCTTGCGTGGTAGGCAAACGCTCTGACCATTACACCACGACGCCGACGACATAAGGGATACGTTATAGTTTTTTTTGTAATATGTATCTTAATATGAATAAATAAATTAACAAATTACAACGGGGATGGAGAATACCTTAAGAAAGGGAATATGGAAGTCAAGGCATTTACAGGGCTTATGACCTGTCATTGGCTAGTTTAAGCGGCCACTTTACACACTGTGTAACATTCACCATGTTGCCTTTTGATTTTTGATTGCCGTTTGATCATCCATATTTCTTTAATTCTTCCATTTGTTGATTTTAAGGAAGTTAAAGAGCTGAAACGTTTATAGTTGTGAAGAGATTCATCTGACTGAGTTTTTTCACATACTAGGCAATAATTTGAACCGGCAACGCCTGAAAACAATTTTCCAATTTTTAAACTTCTTCTTGGACCAGTTGGTTTCGTTACAATATTTGAGTTTGTCCAAATGATTGTAGACAAAATACTGGATTACTGGATCACCCCTTCGAGAGTCATTAAGATTAACAAATTACAACGTAATGATGATGATCAAACATAGGCAAAATGCTGAATGTTACACAGTGTGTAAAGTGGAAGCTTAAACCAGCTTATGACAGGTCATAAGCCCTGTAAATGCCTAGACTTCCATATTACTTATTTAAGGTATTCTCCATCCCTGTTACAATTTGTAATTTGTTAATCTTAATGACTCCCAGGGGGTGAAATCCAGTCTTTTGTCTACAAACATTTGGACAAACTGAAATATTGTAATGAATAAATAAAATAAAAATGAATTATTCCTTGACTAGTGACTGAAGCGTAGGACTGATCCTCTTACCCTTATTTAAAAGTTGATATGTCAAACACGCTGCATTTGGGTTTCAAATGCAGTGCTTTTAGCACCACTGGGTGCGGAAAAGGGCATGATGAAGATGAATAAATTATTTTTTAAACTGTTTATAAAATAATTTTCGATACGCATTACGGCGTCGACGTCATGACGCCGATGCTTCATTTAAGTAGGGATAAGGATAAGTTATCTTCAGGGTCTGAAGTGTGTGTGTTGGTAAAGTATGTAGAACTGTATGTGTGGTTACGGCGGCGTAGAGTACGCGTCCATAAAGGGTCCCGTAGTGCGGTTATGTACCTCACTTGAAGCTGTATTGTGTATCGAGTATTCTATGCCGGATACCATGGTTATTTGAGTCTCAAAACCGCATTTTTTTAATATATGTTTGTTTTTTTACCTTTTTAAAATACAAATAGGGAAATATCACTTTTTTTTTATTTTTAAAGTAATAAGGGTCCATAAAACACTGCCCAGTAAAAAAATATTTTTTTTTGCTACTTAGTACTACTAAGTACATTTCCTTTCTCTTCCTTAATCTCTCCTTCTTTCCCTTTTCTTCTTTTTTCCCTTTTCCCATTGAGTAATAGTTTTGATTTAAGGTAATTTATAAACAAATACGTTTATTTCTATTTTTATATATCTTGAGCTTTTTTATTTATTTTTTCAATTGAATATGTTCTGTAACTTGAATTATAAAAATAAAACTTTTATTTTATTAGATGGTTGGAAGAAATTGCCATTTGGTAATAAACTCACCAATGTACAAATAACATTATGTACAAAAAGTTAAATAAATAAATACGAGCATAAAAAATATTTTTAAATTTGTAATTTTGAATTCCCGCAAAAACGGTCATTGCATTGGCCACGCCCCTAATACGTCACGATTGATGTTCATTTTCAACTTTGTTCTTTGGAACTATTTGTATTTGAATTATTTGTAATTTAAGTTTTTTTAGAACATCATCACGAATCTTGACGTCACAACTATCAATGCCGAATGTTTTGAGTTGCCTGGATTCTTATTTTGAGGAGCCTAAAACCTTGACCTCTCCTCGTAGGATAGCGATGAATTACGTTACTACGCTGAAAATCACTAAACATGTGTTCGAGCAATAATTTACATTTGAGTTTGATTATTTTATTAAATTACTCTTTGCTTTACCGAAAACATGTTCAGTACCGTCAATACATGTTGAATTTTTGTATATCTGCCTCATCTCAATATTGTACTCACTCCCCTCACCAATTGGTTCGCAGTTATATGCACCAATTGGTTCGAACAAACAAAATTTAATGATGACGATAATGCATATTCCGGCGTCCGTTTGAATTATTTTTGGTTCATTAGATTAACGTGAAAAAAAGTTTTCAAGGATTCAAATGCAGTGTCCTATGCACCATTAGATGCGGAAAGGGAATGATGATGACGATGATGAGGATAAAAACAATGGAGATAACGATGGAAATTTCAACCCTGATCATTAATAAATATTTTTTTAAAAAAGGTGGTTCCGATGCACAAAAGTCAAGAATTTATCTTCTTGAACCGCTCTGGTTGAACTATAACTAAAAATCAAACTAAAAAGAAGTTATAAATGTGCTGTTTTCATTGTATGGGTAAAAGCATTTATACAATAATAGAAGTATGGGGTGTGTAAGAATCATATTCCGAAGAAAGCATCAGTATTCAGTAAAATTTTGGATTGAGATGTGGTGATACAGCCGCATGACGGAGATCCATTAGTCAGCTCACACCCGAAATGACGAGGTATTGAGCATGGCTGGCGAAACAAGGCAACTCCTAAATTGAGCCTAATAACGATTCAATTGGATAGGTCACAATATCAGACACCCGGTTCTATTCTTTACAATCGTCGAGGGAATGATTGAAAGCAATAATCATAGAGGCCGCCCTAGGTATAGCTACATGGACCTGGTGGGCGGGGATGTACTCTGTAGCAGTTATCAGGAAATGAAGAGGCTGGCAGATGACAGAGATGAGTGAAGAGATCGAGTGCTTGGTGTAGGCCAATCTTAAGATAGTAGTAGCCCAGAAAAATAGAAAACGTATACAAGCTTATATTCTACAGCATGTTTCTCTTAAAAATATATTATCATGAAGTATTTTAGCTTAGTAATTCGTAGAACCTTCTCATTATTTAAAATGGAGATAAAAAAAGTAAATAACTTACTAACTAAACATTCTTGTTTCATGTCAAATAAGCGGGTAAAGTTGATATTAATTGAAAGTTCATTACGTGCTTCACCCCTTCAAAAAAAATCTTCTCCTCCCACATTTCTTAAATAGACCTTGGTGTTGTTTTCGCTTTGTTGTCAGGGCAAAAATATTAAATTAAACGCGAATACTTATTTTTGCGAAAAACCTCTCAAAGAAACACGATGAAACAGAGAATCCTGAGATTTTTGCCAAAGAAAACAATTGAAATCATAATAGGAATCAACATTTCAAAGTAAGACCGTTTAGGAAAAAAATAATTAATAGGAATAATTGTCTCTGATAAAGAAGACGAGTGGATCCCTTAGAAGAGATTTCTGCCTGCGAAGCTATAATTGGTGTTTGGGATGTGAAGTTCAAACGTAAACAGTCGTTTGATGATAAATTTAAATTTTAAACTAGTGATAAAAGCGAATGAGAATTAGGAAGAACCAAAAGTATAAGAAGCTTAAAAGGGAGAAAAACATTACCCACTAATGTTTTTGACAAAAAAAACCGATTTTACAGATTCACTAAGTGATTTTAATACATAGATTTCATTCAACAGCATTAAAGGTATTTTTTTAATAAAAATAAACGAACACTTCTTTTAAATTTTATATTTGAATCATTAACTTTGTGGTTATTCATTATAATAAAAACCACTCCTGTCTAGTTTTGAGCGTATCCATTTGACATTACCAGCCTTACAAGACGAAAACACTCAATTTATTTGTTCCATACACAGCATAATACTGATAAAATAATAAAGGATAGAATTCATTTCTTAGTTTACCTTGATAAAGAAGCTTGTTTAACTTTGAAATCGGTCAATAGAAAAAATAAAACAAATTGGTGAAAAATAAACTTGTTTTTATTTATTTTATTTTAAATGCTTCTTGCCTTAATTAACACGAGTTCTTAAAATTATCCGCCAAACAAAACTTATTCACCTCTGCGCAAGTTTCACTATAACTTTGTATTATTAACTGAACTGTGTGAGTTACTTCCTATTTGACTTTACCCTATGATTTTTGCTTGTATAATTTAACAATATATGTTTTTAATAAATATAAACTACATTTAAAAAAAATGGTTACGGCTAAAAAACAGTGTAAATTAGAAAGAAACTATGTATTGACATTGAAACTTATATGTTGTCATATAAAATGATTTATATTGACAACTTAAAAAAACATTTTTTTCTTACCTAAATCACAATGGGCATGAAAAGTTCTTTTGATAATTGATTTTGAAGTTTTCTCGTTTGTTGTTTTTTTATTATTCATATTTTCTGTTTTCTTTATTATATTTTATATTGTACCGATTTATTAATATTAACAACAATAATAAAACCGTAATTATAGATGATAAGTTTTGTGATATAAAATGAATTTGTTACAACCGTTAATAAATTGATTAATAAATATTTTCAACAAAAACCAAAAACCTAATTTTTCAAAGAAATTAATAAAATATTCTGGGCTCCAAAATATTCATATGTTATCCGAACATTGCCAAACTATTACCCAGATTCAACAAAATAAATTTGTACACAATTGGTTACTGGGTTTCGGTAGAGAAAAATCAGAAAATTTACTAAAAAACATTATTCTATAATATAGTTTAATTCAATGTTGGGAAAAAAAACTAGTAGGTATTGTTTTGTTTATTTTGCATAAAAATGTCTTCCTTAAAACAGGTTGTGCGTAGTTAGGCAGACTAGACATAATCTAGATAAATCTATTACCTTTTACATGTAGTAGATGAAAAAATTATATTTTTTGTTAATAAACACAAATATTATTAATATTATAAATGTATTTTTATTTTTTTACAATAGCCTTAGTATAACCATTATACCGGAGCATAACATAAGGAATAAAATTGAATTTCTCGAGACTGGTTGTGCCCAGTACTAAAAGTATAATTCAAAATGAATTAAAATTTCTTATTAAATAATGCATATGATTTATTTGTGTTTATCAGAATGGCGCATTTGCTACGTGTTTCTTGCTATTTCAATGATAAGTTTAATTGCTTAATAAGAAATTTAAATGTTGTTTACTAACTTTACATCAATAAAAAAACGGCGTGGTATTATACTTTATCTTACTTGGGTGAAATCCAGGTCAACCACATTATAAAGAAAGCAAATTTTTCTATTCATGGATATCAACAACAAGATACTTCGCGGAACTCAATGCTTGATACGTTATTACATCAAAAGCATACAAATAATTTCTATAGATTGCTTTTGAATTGAATTGGAGATAAGATTGATTATGTAAGTGTGTTGTTTAGAAGACAAAAGACATGAATCGACTAGGCCAGTTGTATAAAAAAAGGAAAATTAAATGCTAGTTCGCCAAAACGGGTGAAATGAACTTTGCAATAAAAAAATCAACAAACAATTTTCGCTCTCTTTGACGAAAACGGTTAAAATATTTGATCCTTCGTTCTCTCCTTTTTTTAAACTATTGTTCACTCAAGGTCAAGGATTAAAAAAATATTTTCACTGCACGTTGGTGTTAGCTCATAATAGTGTGTGTCTTATAAACACGTAAGTTTTAGATTTGTGCTACTACAAATGTTAGTATAATTAGTATCCTGACGAAGACACAGATACGTCCATAAACTGGTAGACTTAAAAAGGTGATTATGTTTATGAAATATTTTGAAAACAAAAAACTTTAAAAAGTTGGGTATTGTTTAAGAGATTTGTTGGTCAAAATGATGAAAACTAAAAAAATATTAACATTTATCATTAATTTTGTTAATTTATTATTAAATATATATTTATCGGTATTTTAACAAGAAAAACATCTACCGTACTTATAAAATACCTTTAATAAATATATCTAATATGTAAAAAATCCTACGTAATTTTTAGTCTCAACAACGAATGAGTACATCACATGCTGTGTACATCATTAGGGCGTATTATTACAGAACATGTTATAACATTATCTATTCACTGGTTATAACGAATACTTTATTATTATTATGAAATATATTTTTATTTTTCAAAATGTAACATATTGATAAATACGACAGTTGTCCCCAACAAAGTATTGCTAGAATAAATGAAATGAAAAAGTAGATATAACAATACTTTCTTTTTAACACTTTGGGTACCGGCCGAATACACATAGAATTTACCCTGTGCCCGGCCCATTTTTGTGAAATTGCATGGTTTCTGAAGTGGTTTTTAAAAGTGTCATAATTATGAAAATACCGATAAATACCGTTAAATCAATTGTAACCTTTGAGATTTATTTGAAATAATTAAATAAGTAATTTTTGTATGACGGTTTTGCCAACATTGGCCTTTATGAAGAGCCACATTGCGCATTGCAATGTTCGCACTATATACTTTGTATCCCAGAGCCGTGTAAACATGTGATTATAATAATCATGCGTTGGGTCCCGGTCTCGTGTTTTCACGTGGTTTACCAGCAGCGAAAAAGTATTAATAAAAGTCACTAGATGTCAATAAAATACACTTTTTTAGACAGCTGGTAAACCACGTGAAAACACGGGACCGGGATACAACGCGTGGTTATATAATCACGTGTTTACACGGCTCCGGGTACAAAGTGTTAATAACAACAAAATACTTCTTATTCATCTTTTAAGAGATCCTTGAATCTGTGTAATAGAAAACTAGTTGTTCTCCGAGATGATCAAGTCTAACTGTTCCTCCATCCCTTTGGTGGTCTTCCAGGCGGACGTTGTCCAGATAAAATTGCATTGGCTGCAGTGCCTACAAGTCTGTCCCTCCAGTATCTTCTTCTGGACCAGCTCCATCGTATGATATCTTCTATTTCACACGTATCTCTAATTAAAGTATAACGGATTCAGCCTCGAAGAGTTTTTTTAGGGATTGAAACACCTTCATTGCAGCAGTTCTGAGTAGACCCTTTGGTACAAACAGTATCAGCCCGCGCTTTCACAGCATACGTCCGATGTGTCTCTCACACGTCTCGTATATGCGGTACGCATCATACCCTTATTTCTCTTTCTCTGCATTATGTTTATCAGACACCGCGACACAGTTAATGCTTTGTTAACTTGTTCTCGGACTTCAATGCACAAATCGCTATGACTTGAGATTTCTACTCTCAGATATCTGAAACTCATGACCTGTTCCACTGGATTGTTGTCAACAGTCAGCTTACACCTTAAAAATTGTACTATAAGATTTTTGGTTTTGCTGACTGATATTGACACGTTTAACCTTTGTGAAACAATATGGAACTAATACGTCATTCTTGCTGAAAAAATGCTTTTTTTCGTAGAACTTTTTCAGTGTACCATACAAAATTTAAAGATATAGATTACACAAACATCACTCTGTCAGATTTAAAATTTACACTAAAAATGCATTATGTAACTTAGTAGACATTATAATAATTAATATGTACATCTTCTTTCCTCTCCTTATCCTCTCTTAAAGCATTCTTGTTCTTATCTCGCCCAATTTACAATAACTTACTGTTCTTAAAAAATATTTAAAAAATCTTTGAATATTTAAAAATATTTACGAGTATATGAGAAAAACATTTTTATATGTATAAACTTATATATATTTACATATTACAACAGAGATGAAGAACATTTAAGAAAAGGTAATACTGACCTGCTGACAAGCTGATTTCGCGGTTAAGCGGTTTTTTATTTTTTTATTTTTCTTTGTTTACACGTATCTATTAAAATAAGAAAATAAATTACATTTTAAAGAAGGTAATATAGAAGTCTAGGCATCTACAGGGCTTATGACCTGTCAATGGCTGGTTTAAGTGGCCACTTTACACACTGTGTAACATTCACCATTCTGCCTATATTTGAACATCTATATTCCTTCAATTCTTTCATCTGTTGATGTTTGTGAAGTTAAAGAGCTGAAACCTTTATTTATGCAGGTGAGATTCATTTAATTGAATTATTTCACCTACATACTAGGCAACGCCTGAAAATGTTGTAATATGTTAATATAAACACCTCCCCAGAGAGTCGAATCCAGTCCTTGTCAACGAAAATTTGGACAAACTCAAAATATTGTTTATATATATTTATTTGATATGTAATATATTTCTTTACTAACTTTGTATACTTTGGGGAAATCTGTTATTAGTTCTGAGTTTATACACTATATCTGTTTGTTTTCAATAAATATGTATGTAGAACTGTTGATTTCCCAAATAAAATAAAAAATAGGTCATTCTCAGATTTGGCTATTATAGCTGCATCATCATGTCGATAAAATACTAAAAGAATAATATATTTCCACCATGGTTTTCAAATACAAAAAAAACTATTCATGTGATTTCTAGATCATGTAAAATACATATAATTTGGTCGTATTTTGAAATCACAATTTTACAAAATACTTATTAGGCAATGTTAAAATTTAAGGTGTAAAAAAATATTTTTAGGCTGTTCTAACATAAAAGATGTTTCTCCGATGTTTAAACCACTCATATCACCCGCACCCTCAACTCACACTCAGTCCTTGTAAAGGGTATGTTGGAATATCAAATGAGCACAGGTCTGAGGGGAAAACTTGTTTTTACAACGTGTAGCTGATACGTTTAGTCGTAAACTTTTCATTTCAGAGTTTTATAGATTTTCATGTCTATTTTCATTACAGGGGGAGAGAAATAAACGTATTGGTTATATTAGCACACGGAAATATGACGTGATGTAGTCAAGTTTATCGTATGAAAGTTTACCTCCTTCAATGTCATTGTGAAATTGGAAGCATGATGTTTTTACAAAATGTATTTTACATAAATAAGATTTTAGACAAACACAAGATTCAATCCGCTAGAAATTTTATCAAGCTTGTAAGGTTTTATGTTTGTTGATGGAGGGAGTTCCTACACCAGTTGGAAATGACAGAAGAAAATCATGTTGATGCTTCCGTGTGTATTTATTACATGTTGCATACAATACATAATTCGGCTTTGAAGCGCGAGAGTTATGACAGTATTGAATTGCGCTGATCTAATATTCTACATGTCGGTACGAAACTCTACTAAACTATTGATCCATTACTGATACCTAAGCCTTAGGTCTCGTGCTTTTATAGTAGTTGTCCATAAGGTTTTCTTTACTTCCGGAGGGTAAATTGACGTCATCTTCTATTTTAATTACTGTCAGCAATTTGACATCCGTGCTGGGTAATCGTTATTTTAGGTGTTTTCAATATTTTGTTGTTTACGTACAAAAATGCATTTTACACTGTCTTAACGACGGTAATAGGTAAAACGCAATGGGTTTCCGGATGAGCTCCACAAGATTGAAAAACATTTCCAACAGAGATAGAAACATAGCAGTTCAGCGTGTTTCAAGTGCTCATTTTTTACACCAAATAGCATTTTGCCCTTATTTGAATATGAAAATTTAACTTATTCCATCCGTTTTTATGATGTAAAATAACTTATGATCCAAGGTAAATTTTTTTTAAGGGAACTTGGATGTCCACGCATTTACTTTTCTGTTGATTAGATTTTCATTTATCGTAGTCAATTTTGATGAAATTCCTTGAGAGTTAAATTACAAATTTTCTGGAAAAAAATGAATAAAGTAGAAATATTAACAAGTAAAACGAATGCCTAGAAATATTTGTATACGTGCGTTAATTTGTATTATGTATATTATTATAAATACCTAAGACCTTTTGAAAAACTGATAATATTTCTTAAACAAAATGTTGTTACTTTTCTGAATTTTGGTTCTGTGGTAGAGTTGTAAAAGATATGTAAAAGCATTTAGATTTGCTCTCCTCTCTACGATAGATGGATTTTTTAAATGCAATAAAGTATAAATATAAATATTTTTATATATTCATGAATTTAGACTCAATAATGGCAACCAAATTCATATCTTAATAAGACAGAAATTAGTAAATATAAGTTTTTTGTTATTGCCATTTAGCTAAGTTCCCTTTTTAAATTAGATTTTTTCCTGAGTTCATTAAATGAAACATACTCTAAAATGTCTGTGGTATTACCCTGAGAAGCCATTTTATATATTTTTAATCAATTAAAGGAAACGTTTAGTATTTTAAGATCGTTCACAATAATTTTCCCTCGTTTAATTTATTATTTAACGAGTTTAAATGTCGTGCGGGTTATTTCTTGGTCCGGACTGTAAGAACCCAGGGGCGGAGCTTTCGCACCAGCAAGCGCCATCGTATTTATTTGATATTAATAGCAAATAATAAATCAGCTTGCATTGTGCAGGGAGCGCGCCCTACACCACTGAAGGCGCAAAAGGTGACGCCGACGCTGGCGTCGACGGCGCGCGGTGACGGTGGTGACATTAACCATTAGCGGAGCGTAATAATATAACTCATTGAAAACCCGAGCTTAAATTTTTCTCCAACCATTACGATTATGAAATAATTTTGAAATTAATTGCAGAATAAGGAAACATCCCTTTTTTGGGACAAAATTATGTATTAAGACTCTGAAATACTTTCGCCGTTTCACGCTGTCCGCGTCCGGAAGGCCGTCGATGACGATCATTCGACTTTGTTCGGCGGACAGGCGCCGCACCGTGGCGCAGTTGGTTAGACGGATTTTTTTTTTTCAATCGGTCTGGGTGTTGTAGTGTATTTTTAATTACCTTCTTCTATATCCCCTCTATCTCAAATGCTAAAAAGCCTTTAAATATAAGCTTAGCGGGTTGTTTCTTTTTAAAAAAAACTAAAGGGCGCTGGATTGACTTGGGAGGACGCGAGAGTGCTATCTGGCGATAGGGTCTCCTAGAGGCAACTGGTGAAGTCCACATGCTCTACTTCAGAGTGGATGTAGAAAAAAAGAAGAAAAAAATACTTACCAGTAAAAAAAATGTACTTATTATTAGCATAAAAAATAATTTTAAATTTATAATTGTGGATTTCCGCGAAAACGCTTCATTGCATTAGCCACCCACCTTAGACGTCACAATTTGCATTAAAATTTGACGTTTGGTCATTCCGGTACGTATTTTGTATGAAGAGACCATCGTCTATTATTTAATACGTGTTAATTTACATATACTAGTGATTTTACAAATATTTATTGCGTATTATGTCCGGAAAAAATGGTTATCAATATTATATTGTACCTAGATGCACAACGAATATATAATTCACAAAGCAAAATCTTTAGTAAATACCACGCGAAAATAATGGTCCATACAAATAGAAAGAAAACATTACAAACATTGTAGATGAGCATGAATCTTGACGTCACGAGAGTTACGATCAATCATGGCGCGTTTCCGTGAAGGCGTGATTTTTAAGCAAATTTATTTTAAAAGTTATTACTGAAAATATTTTTTGAAAATACCCATATTTATTATGAAAAAAAAACAATTAATTTTTAATAATCCGTTCCACGCATTTTTATCGGTATTCGTATAGATTTCTTTATTGATTATTTTTACACAAATGTTAAATCAAACATTAATTTGAGTCTACACAAGTAATTTTTTTATTAAATCGAATAATGAATTGTTTCATTTTCACTTAAAAATACCCTAATAAGGTGAAACATGAAACAAATTTTCTCAAGCCTGGGTGTTTTTTGCTAAAATTTACCACTGTGATTGCCTGATCTGGTGTGGAGTAAAAATATAAAAGAATACAATTCTCCATAAAAAATTAGAAAATAGGTATGAGTTTTTTAAATATAAATAAATATGATCATATGATCGTAATTCAAAACGTCATAAAGATTCGTAGTACAAAAATATACATATTAGTCATTGCATAAATCTGTGATCGTCTTTTTTTTGTTTCGAAAATTCGTGCGCGAAAATTATTTAACGAGTACATGCTTAATAATAAAAAATAATAAATGAAAGATTTTTGAAATATATTAACAAGTTATTATTAAAAATAAAATTATCTGTAAATCGGTTTTAACACATATTTTTGTTCTTATTTATAAACCGAAAATTCATTTACACTGATTTGCAAAGTCGATCACATAAATTATTTGCAACCGAATAAATGTTTTATACCGTATTAATATGTAATAATAAATTCTGAGGACAGATAATTTTGATAAATAAGTATTCGAACATTGTTTTCCTGTCACTGTATTGCCGACACTGTGCGAAAAAGATAACTGCTTGTCAGACTCAAAGCTGAATCGATTTTGTTATTTTTTACGACAGAGTTTCAGAATAAAAAAATTTGCATCCGTACGTTTTGCGTTTTTAAAAAAAGTTATATTTGTAAAACTTGCGCCCGAAGACAGCAGATAAAACTGTGATTTTTCACTGTTTTGGATGGTTCTAGTTCCCCATGTTAATCTATTTTTATAAAAACGAAACAAATAGGAGACGCCAATAGTAAATATGTAAATTGTGTAAAAAAAATCACTTCTCTAGTGCCATAATCCAAAGAGAAAATCGGACCCCGTTTCCTCTAAAGATTTAAACTTATGAAGTATATTTACAAAAAAATACTAAAATTGAATTTAAGTAGGTACCTAGATTATGGTTGAATTCTAAAACATTAAATATTTAATTTTCAAATACAAAATTATTTTTCCAAATGTCAAACTCTGCTCTTTTCATTAATAGGAGTGAACTCTATTAAGAAAGGTGATTTTTAAAAATGTATCAAACGTCAGTTAATATTATTTTAGTAGTACCAAAAATCCAGTGAAAAGAAATAATTAGGTAGAAACTATATGAAATGAAATAATCTGTTTGGGATCGATAAAAAACGAATGTTCTTTGTAAACATTCAAAAGCAAACTTTTTTTGTTTGCAAAAAATAATATTTTTCCCTTTTTTTTGTATGTGCATTCTCTGGTGAACGATGAAAAAAACATTTACGCTCCTAACTTTTTTGTAGTTAATAAATTGAAGATTTTAAGGGCTATATATATTCTTATGGCAAATATCGACATTTCACTAAAAACCCCACGTAAATTGGTCCAGTAGTTATTCAGTCTATTGGGAAACCACAAACAAACATAGTTTTTTATTTATAAATAAAAATAGATCAGTTATTCTTAAAACTGTTGATAACCGTAGATCGGTTATTGCTATATCTAAGATTTCATAAAAGGGTTATTGATTTAGCCGATTATTTTATTCGATGAATTATGCGCGTCGCTACCACGAACATTTCTCTTCCTCCCTCTTTTACTTCGCATTAATCAGTCGACGAATGAATCCGTTCACTAATCACTGTAATAGATTCGCGCTCTGATTGGACCAATTTTAAAACATATTAATTCAAAATCGATTCCGGGTATCGAGTACTTTTGCTAATTCCCGCGTCTCCGTAGGCGTTGTCAATGGAATGCTTATAGTATTATGGAACTCAAAATTCGTTATGCATAATTGTAAATTCACATTCGTTTAATTAATTCTACGATTTGGTAGTTCAAATAAATATTTAAAAAAAAACATTAATTTAATCAAATAGAAAGAACAAATTAAAATAGATATTATATAATACAATTTTTGAATTAAAGACACACATGTTATTTTCGATCCGATTATTTTATTATCCTATTAATCATCTGTTCAAATTTCAATTTATTATTCGTAAATTGATATTTAAGTGTTTTTTATATTTAAAAAATCATTTGCTATATTATTCGTGAAAGTAAAAAATACAAACATTATTTAATGAAACTTGTTTGCCTTATAATTTATAGCACAGTAAGAAATGAAATAATTGTCTTATTACGTAACTATTAAAGTTAAGAATTAATGTAAAAATCGTGCCACAAATCAGTTCACTATAAACATCATTAATTTATTTACATTTAACTGAATTTCGAACCGGGTCCCGTGGTAGTATTGTGGACCAACGGGCCAAAGCTTCGAGGTTCAAATCCCACTCTACTATAACTCGATTTCCATTTTTCCAGCACAAGTTATTTACAACTTTTAGGAAATGGTCTGAAAATTTAAATACTTGAGTAAATAACAAAAGTTTTAGAATTTTTCTTTAAAAAAATTGTATCCAACGGGTATTAAAAAAAAAAGGAAAATATATTTTGCAAATCAGTACAGTGCAATACTAATATATAAAAAAAAAGATAATGTAGTATGCAATTATTACCAGTACACTGAGAAAAAAAATGAAAGTTAAAATACAATAAGTAACTAGAAAGTACAACGTTCAGTAGGGATAAAAAAGACATTGTAATAAAATAAATATCTCTTTCAGTAAATACAGCTTTAAAGGTACCTGAATATTATAAACTCACTTCACTTACATGTCCAATAATAACACTGATACACTAAAACAAGTACTAAACATAAATATTATGATGTTATTTTGAAAGTTATTCCCATAATGTAATTGAGACACATTTCATTTATACATTTCTACCGACATATTAAAACCATCGTGAAATTCAATAATGTATTTTGTTTTTATGAGAAAAGTGAAATGAAATAAAACTAAAATAAATTATAAATCTACTTGGACTTTCAAACACGAAAAATCTCCATCTTAGAACAGGCTGAGCCATGTAAGATGGAGACTGACCTAATCACATGACACTTGAACGTAGTTATGCAGAAAGCAGCCAGCCATATAAAAATGAAACTGAGATGATAAAAATGCACTTTTGTGAAATGAGCGAATTATCAAATCTAAACAATAGATAGAATGTTTTTGACTTTAACAAATGATAAACAATGAAAACATATTTTTTTATATATTACAAACAAGAATCCAATAATGCATTTGACCAGTTTTAATGATTGTTAAAAAACCATAAGATGTTTCTAGATATGTGGGTGTTTTCTGCAAATTGAAAAATGCTTTTTTGTGATCGACACCATTTTCAGAAGGTGATTAATACAGTTTTTTGTGCAAAAGCGGTCTGTCTGTTTTTAGCAAAACATAGAATTGACCTTCTTGTACCCAGTAACATCAATATAGCATTTTTTCAAAATTGTGGACTGGCTGCTTTCTGCATAACTGCGTTCACTTTATATTCACTATGAATGACGCATTTAAACGGCAGAAGCTATGTTTTGTTGCACACATATATTATTAACTAACTAACTAACTAACCATCACGCCATTTCCCCAGAGGGGTAGGCAGAGAGGATAGAACGCCACACCACTCTGTCCTGGCACACTTCCTTTGCTTCCTTCACATTCATACATCTTCTCATGCACGCACGTCGATTATTCCGACTTTTCACATGACCACTTTCAAGAATTTGTTGTACTTGATCATGCCATGTCTTTCTCGGCCTTCCTCGACTTCTACAACCAGACACATTCGCATCATAAATCTTTTTAGCCGTTCTTTCATCATTCATTCGCTCCACATGACCGAACCATCGCAAAAGACCTTTCTTAATTTTGTCGATAATGCTTAACTCAGCCTTGCATTCTGCTCTAATTTCGACATTAGGGCACCTATCATACATTGTTTTTCCGCACATTCGCCTGAGGGATCGCATTTCAACAGCATTCAGTCTACTTTCGTCCCTTTTTTTCCAACTCCATGCTTCGCTTCCATACATTAGGGTTGGTACCAGAACTCCATTATGAACTGCTAATTTAGCCTCTTGCGATAGACACTTATTTGCTACGACAGACTTTAAGGCACCATTAACTCTGTTACCGGCACTAACCCTCCTTTCAATATCCTTGTCCATATTTCCATCTCTAGTAAACATACTACCCAGATATACAAATTCTTCGACCTGTTTCAAACTATCTCCATATATTATTAATATTATTAATAATTTTAAGCGAGCAGCTTAAAGCTGATATGCTTAAATCTATTTAAAACAAATGTTAGTTGCTGGCGCACTTTAACTTTTCCGACAGCAGATCTAGTCCATTTTTTAACCCATTGAGACTAACATTGAGATCAGCTCTTGTGGCAGCTTATTTCAACCATCAACAACCCTATTGCTCGGGAAATGCTTCCGTGTATTTAGATTGAATCTCGTTTTCTCCAGCCTGAGACTGGCCTCGAAGACGAGCATCTTGTGTAAGCTTGAACATGGGATCCAAATTTGGGCATCTATAGTGACTGTTGAGTATCTTGTATGTCTCTATCAGGTCACTCCTTTCTCGCCGTTCCTGCAGCGTTGTGAGACCGAGAGTTTCTAGTCTCTCCACATATGGAAACCGTTTCAGGGTCATTCATGTATGTATTGAATACTGTATTATAAACGGCATCAGTACATACACGCAATTGAAAACTACAGCAAGCAGTCTCCAATTATCGCTCGAAATTACCGAGCAACCCACAGGCTTATTCCGTCACAATTGCGTTTCGCAAGTTCGTTCGTTTGTCATATATCCATATCATTCTAACACAATATTTTTTTTTTACTAATTTTAGTTAATAATGGAAAAATATGAATATATAAAAAAATATAGAAATATTCATGCCGAGTTATCTTAAATTTTTATACAACTAAATTAATCTATTTTGATTTAAAATAAAAAAAATAATTTGATTTATTTTACATCTAGAGCTGAAAAAAATATTAAAACAACCTGGATCCTCGACGGACTTGAGTCTGTGTAATAAAAATGAAATATGATATTTAAAAGTGTAATAAATTTGACGATCAACGTGTTAAAATTCAAATAGGGAGTAAAATAATAAGAATTAATTACAAAATTCAAATTTGTGTTCTTTATTTGTATTTGTTTTTTGAATAATCCAAATATAATATTTAGTTTATTTTTTTTATTACTCGTGTTATCGGTGTCCTTCTAAGTAATAAGAAAACAATAATTAATAACCAAATTAACAATATTTCTTTTAGTCCTCTCCTGTCTTACTTCGAAAATAAAGATATCAAATTACCACCCATGTAAGAAAAAACCACTTGATTTATTGGGTCCACGTGTAGTATTTAGTGAACATGATAGAAATAAAATAAAAAGGAATCAATTCATTAGTTACGTAAACCTTGACAAAGAAGCTTGTTTGCTTTGAAACCGGTGGGTGAAAAATAAAAATTAGTGGTTTAAAACAAAGTTGTTCTATTTATTTTATTTTATTTTTATAACTTTATTCTTATTTAAATTTATTGCAACAGAGAGTCTGGACATTTACAGGGCTTACGACCTGTCATATGAAAGAATTGAGGAAATGTGGATGTTTAAACATGGGCAGAATGGTGAATGTTACACAGTGGCCGCTTAAACCAGCCAATGACAGGTCATGAGCCCTGTAAATGCCTAGATATCCATATTTCCTTCTTAATCATGTTTTCTCTCTCTGTTGCAAAAAATTTAATTTTACTTCATGTTTTCATCAATAACTTATTTTTTCAATTTTCGGACTTGCATTCGTATGCTTCTTTGGTACAGATATATTAAACTGTTAAATTATTTTGTTGTAAAACACAAAACCTAATTTTACCTAATTATTTTTATATGTATGA
This sequence comes from Micrasema longulum, assembly GCF_059751315.1. Lineage (NCBI taxonomy): Eukaryota > Metazoa > Arthropoda > Insecta > Trichoptera > Brachycentridae > Micrasema > Micrasema longulum. The sequence continues at coordinate 8,810 of NW_028279239.1, read as the reverse complement.
ACTAAGATATTTTATTTTGTAATGTACATATATATGAATAAATAAATGATGAAATGAAATGATAAATAAGCACAAAGTATTTCAATTTGTTTTGCATTGTGTTTGTTACAATATATGGGAATTATTATTTATCTATAAAACATGAAATTTCTTCTTTGGTTATTATACTTCTTTGGAGTATAACCTGGATAAAGCCTTTCATACAAAATGCAATGAAGGATATCAGTTTAATAATGATAATTGCCTTCAAATCGCTGAAAAAAATAGCATAAAATATTTAGGTATTATAATTGATAAAAATATAAACTGGAATGAGCAAATAAATAATATTGTAAATAGAATGAGAAAACTTATATATGTATTTATCATATTAAGGAATATATTAACCATCGAAAAATTAAAATCAATTCACTTTGCATTCGCTCAATCCATATTACAGTACGGAATAATCGGATGGGGTGGTGCTTTTAAAACAAATATTTTACCGGTTGAAAAAATACAAAAATAATTATAAAAGTTATTTTGAAAAAAACATCTACTTTTCCCACTGTTCAGTTATTAAAAAAAAAATGGTTTTAGATATAAAATTGCTATTTAAAAAGAACTTTTTGCTTCAAATACATAAAGATAAAATAAATAGTAGTATTTCTAGGTCACAAAACGTAAGTGCGGGACCTAGAACAGGTGGTAATATCTTAATTCCTAAATTAAAAACAACTACTGCACAACATCATTTTATTTACAGAGGAATATTTTTCTTTAATAAAATGAACAAAGATAATAAAAAGTACAGTCAGGAATACAATATATTTAAGAAAAAAGTGAATAGTTACATCTATAATTCTTTTTTATGTAACACTGATTAAAAACATCGTTTACATATTTTTTGTAATTTATATATGTTATCCTAAAAATATTATTAATTAAAATAAAATAAACTATTGTAAGACGTCACACCCCATTATGTAGACAAGAATTGTTTATTTCTTTTACGCAATGGGAAACGATGATGTAAATATATGTATTTGATTAATGCAATTGTATTTAATTGTAATATTGTATTTTTATTTGTTATTAATAATAATAATAAAGATAAAAAAAATGGAGTTAAGTTTAGTTCCGTAATAAAATAATAATTATAAATACATCCATAAATATTGTATCGGTGGCCTTCGTAGTGTCGTGAAAAGGAGGCTTGACTCACACACAGAAGGTTTCGGGTTCTATTCCCGGTGAGAACAAAAAAATAAAAAGCGATTTTTCTCAAGCTTGGGTGTTTTGTAATGTAACCCGCTACTATAATTTGGCCTCCTGGCCTGTTATAAAATAAATGGTGTTAGTATAAAATATACATCTCCCATTTATTTTTAAATCAGGTACCTATATTTTTAATGATTTAAGGTACTATTGGTTACGGTTTAAATGACTCTTTAAAAATAAATTCTAGTTAACTTTATAATTATACCAGGTTCAAAGTTTATTAATATTTAATTAATTCTTAAAATTCCCCGTAACCTGTTTTTATTCCTTCATTCTCTTTGTCTTTTGCGGATCTTTCTTTTGGTGATGAGATCTGCGATAGACACTTTGATCCACGGGGTGTCGCTAAGGGGCAAATCAATAAACAATGATTTCTAATGATGACAAACACCAGAAGCCCAGAGAGAGAGAGAGACAAGAATCTCTTTGATCGCCTTCAGGGGTAGAAAGGGGGAGAGGGCTGGCGAGGGAGGCTTTATCAAGGGAAGGGGAGATACTGAAAGTAATATAGAGAAACAACTTAATGAGTTTGTGGAAGAAAGAAACTATTTTAATATGGACATTTAATACGTATTATATTATTACAAAAATATCTAGTAACTATATGTATCTATAGAATCTTATGCGGATTGCAAAGGTTAAAGATCTAGGTATCACTTTTGTGAGTTCCCTGACATTTCATGATCAGATCGAAACAGTTTGTAGTAGTTCGTTGAAGATGTAAGGATTCGTCTTGCGTACTGCCAGGGTTTTTGGTAGTACACGAGTACTGAGAATTCTTAATAACTCGTTGGTGCAAATTAGACTCGAGAGTGGCTCGATGATTTGGGGACCGGGTGAGTTGATGTACTCTCTTATGGTGGAGAGGGTTCAGAAGAAATTTCTTCGGTTTCTCTACATGAGGGAGTGTGGATATTATACATGGCTTTATCCCACTAAGTTCCTCTAGGGTATGCTTGGTTACAGCAGTTTGAAGACTAGAAGGAATGTGTATTTAACAACGCACTTCTTTCGATTGTTGCGCGGTATTATTGACAACCCTGAAATTATGCGGAGCATTAGCTTTTACGTTCCGGATAATTACCTTAGACAGCGTCAGTATAGACTGTTTCACATTCCAATATACAGGATCAACTTGCCAGTGGTTATGCCTGTTGGAAGGACTATCTCTATATTGAACAATATCACTTTGGACATTGACATTTTTCACGTCTCTGAGTGAGTTTTTCGTTACAAGATTCTCTTACTTTTTTAACATATTATTCTTTGGATATTATTTATTTATTTATTTATTATATATATACGGCCTAAGCCAATTACAACAGTTACATGAAAAAACATGAATGCAAGAAACTGAACTAATAGACCATAAAACTATTTAGCAAAGACAAACAAGGGCAAAACAATAATTGTATACAATATACTCGTATTAAAAAAAACGAAAGACCAAAAAATTTGAGCTAAACTATGCCAATCCAACTTCATCCCACACTGATTAGTCGCGAAGAGATCTACGAAAAGCCGGAAGATCTATCCCAAAAAATTCCAAGTAGTGTGATGAATTGACTAATCTACACATTCTGGACATTGAGGCATAAAAATCAAAGTTGCTCTTAGAAGATTTTATAAATAGCAGATTTTGACTTCTGGTGACACGGTTGAGAACATGAAAAGAAATTGATTGCAACAAAGATGGGACATCACTTAAAGCATTAAGTATTTTGAAAATGCATATAAGGTCCATCTCAGTTCTACGTCTCTCCAATGAAGACAGTTTAAGAGATTATGTATACTAATGTGTTTTTTTTAATATATACCTAATTTTACCTCATTATTTTAATTATTTCTATATGTATGAATTAAGATATTCCATTTTGTAATGTACAAATATATGAATGAATAAATAAAATTGAAAATTGAAATTGAAAAAAATGAAAATGAAAATATTTTTAACCAAATACTACTTGCATTTATATTTCATATAAACGGCACATAAATGTATTATTCACCTCTTTTCTTTTTGATAATTGATACATACTAATGAACTGTAAAAAATATGTGGTCCTTTGTCTAGTTAGCGTCTTAGACTCACGGATGAAAGTTTTAAACCCCGCTCTTGATGTCCATTTTCTAAAAGCGAGGGATTTATAACTTCTTAAAAATGGTCACAAACTTAAAATGTTTGGGTTAATCATAAAAACTAAAATGTTTCTTTAAAAAAAGATTTTTTTTCAAATACATGTTACATATTTTTGTAAAGAGTTCAAGCTGTGATTTAAAAGAAATAAACCATTTTTTGTGTAAAATAAAATAAATATCCAACAACTTTGTTTTTGAAACCGGTCGGTAGAAAAAATAAAACATAGGTCGTTAAAAAAGGCTATTTTATTATGTAGGTGCGAAGGTTTTCACGGTCACTGTTATCAATTTTCACTTCATCATCTTCACCCTCAGTTTACTCTGAAGATGACTCCTGCAGTGGTAGCCAAAACGTCAGAACAAATCCAACGCACACGGTATCACCCAAAAAAGAAACATATTGTTATTATATTATATTGAACAACAACAAAGAGCTTCAAATATTATTTTTTACATTATTTGCCCATTTAACATTTTGTAGATTAAGTTAAACCCTCAAACATAATAAAAAATAAAAGAAACGCAATAAAACCAATTAGATATATCAACAACACTATATCATTTGTACTACACGGAAGATAAAATTTTAAAAATGTACTTGAAAATAAAACTAATATGTTTATTTCATTAGTTAGTTCGTATTTCAGAACGATGTATTTGTACACACTGTACTGTTTTGCACAGTTACAGTGAATTAAAAGCGTTTGCTAATCACACGTTGAGGGATTATTCTTCGTAGCGTCGAATCTAATCACGACGAAAGCCCGTTAGATAATGAAGGCGAGTTGAAATGCCATATATTACGCGCCCGTTACGTGTCTATTGAATTACACGTCATTGGTGCAGACTACAAACTCGCTTTGAAAATGCAAACCGCAATCACCACTAGAAACTTCAGGTACGGCTAAAAGCTTTGAAAAGCCCAAACGCGTGGTGCATATTTGAACATTTTGAGACGTTTAATATCAAACCATTTGCAAATGCATTTATCTTCATAACCTGCGGTGAAATTCCACCTGCTTCGGTCCGCCCCCTGCGGTTAGGGGTAGGCAGTGCATTATTAAATTTAATATCATAAGAGGCCTGCGCGGGCTTCGTGCAACAACCACCAACTATGAACTTGTTTATTATGGTGGCGTTGTTTTTAAAACATGGCTATCGTGGCCGACCCGCACACAGCGCGCACTGCAGGCGCCGGCTTTGCTCTCTTGTGATTTACAGACTAAATATATTATGTGGAAATATAATTCTATTTTCAGTTATATCTTTCTAGACATCGCTTAAACACTAAACATGAACACTGTTCCTTGTTTAACAAATTGCGTTTTTTTTACGAATATATCTACATTGAGGTGTACAATTAAGTGTACAATTAAGAGTAAGCATGAGCGTTCAAAATATGTTCCCTTAATCTGCGGCTAATTGGCATAATATGTTTGATAGAACGAACTTTAGTCTGTTGCGGGCAGTCCCCAGCTACTTTGGAACTTTTGTCTCCTCGCAATTACTAAAATGCCTATATGTATAAAATACCTATATTTACTTTTGGCAATTTAACTCTGACAAACTTGATTATTTACCAGAATTATATAATTAATGCTTTAAATCAAAAATGTCAAGTAGAGTCAACTTACACTGATTTAAGTTAAGCTTTTGATAAGGTTTGTCATATTTTTTTTTGTAAAAAAGTTAGATTTGTTAGGAGTTAGAGAGAATATGCTGAATTGGTTTCAAAGTTATTTAACTGGTAGAAATATGATAGAGAAAGTTAATGATTTTATGTCACAGCCGTTTTTGGCGACAAGTGTGGTTCCTCAAGGATCCCACTTAGGACCGATTTTGTTTAGTATTTTTGTAAATGACGTGATAAAATTTTTTGTAGATGTTAATATTCTATCGTTTGCAGATGACTTAAAAATATAAGATTATATAAAATGAAACTGATTGTTATACCCTTCAGGGGAATATAAATAGATTGTACAGTTGGTGAAGTTTAAAAAGATTTGATAGGAGTATCTCAAATAAAAGATCTAGGTATTTTTCTTGATGAGAAACTACAGTTTACCTGTCATATTAATCATATCGCTAATGATGGAATGAAGATGCTTGGATTTGTTTTGAAAGTAGCATCAAATTTTAAATATATATTTACTGTTAAACAATTGTACTGCACTTTAGTAAGGAGTAGACTTGAATACAATTTTTCGGTTTGGTCACCCTATTATGAAATTCATTCTCATGCTATTGAAAGAGTAAAAAATAAATTCTTGCGCTTTATAAACTATAAATTAAAAATACCTGTAGAAGCCTTAAATTATGATTTTCTTAAAAGTAAATTGAGATGACTTGAATTGTCAGACCGAAGAGATAGCTGATTTGTTATTCTTATTAAAAATCAATAATTAACAGCCCCACTTTACTTGAACTAATTCAAATTCAAATACCTGGTAGGTGCACAAGAAGTAAAGAATTTTTTTATTGTAATAATTCTCGTACCAACTTTGAAATGCATTCACCTATATCCAGGATACATAGGTATGGAAAGAAGTTCGAACAAATATAAATATTATATTTTCAATACAAACTCTGTTAATGCATTAAAATGTAAACTCACTCGTTATTTTTTAGAAAAGGAATGAAATAATTAAACAATATACTATCAAATTGAACTTTGTTTTCTTGGATACGTATTTTTGTTTGTTTCTTAATATATAAATTATACGTTTGTAGATTTATTGCCAAATTCCAACTTCTTCCAACCAACTGATAAAATAAAGGTGTTATTAAGATTATTTAAGTTTTCATATTGCTCCAAAAAACTTTTTATTTATAAAGTATAATTGTATTTTTTTTTCTTTTTCATTATTACCTAGCAAAATACTAGCCATTTTATGTTTATGCTAAATTATTCTCAATTTTACTTTGTTATATTTAGAACATAAGATTTGCTCAAGTTAATTGTTATCTTTTACTTATCATTTTAGATATGTTATGTTTTTTTAAAAAACTTTTTTGATGTTTTTTTTTTTAATGTTTTACTTTCACATAGTGGTTAATTTTTAATTATTCAACTTTATTTCATATCATGTATTATATAATCAATTGTTCACTGCTGTGATTATTTCTGTAAAACTTTTTATGGTTAAAGGTTATTTAAATTGTTGATATGTATAAATGAATAAATGTACGCTAAGATAGTGCACAAATCAATATGGAAAAGCGATGGTACGCGTTTAACTTTTTCCAGGTAAATCATGCTCTTATTTTAATCAATACATGTTTAAAATAGTTATTTTAATGTCAATAAATGTCCTTTAATTATTAACATAATACAACAGAGATGAAAAACATTTTAAAGAAAAGAATATAGAAGTCAGGCATCCACGGTGCTTATGACCTGTCATTGGTTGGTTTAAGTTTTCTCTAAAATGTTCTTCATCTCTGTTGTATTATGTTAATATTAACAGCTCTCTAAGGGGTTGAATCCAGTCCTTGTTTACAATAATTTGTACAAACTCAAAACATTGTCTTATATGTTATCAATTCGTGAGTTATCTCTTGTCTCTGTCCTGCTCAGTTATTCGGGGATATAGTGAAACGACAAACAAAGGTGACGCGTATGCGGAAGGAAGCAACATACTGAGTAGAACTTACAGTTGACCGATGTAAACAGTCCGTGCTTTTTACTGTACTACGTGTTTTGCTTGCCAAGGTCGACGTGATATGACGTGACGACACTTGTTCCCTCCGCCTTACGCTGGTCATTCCCTTTCCTTTAGAGACGACTTTTTAGCTCAGATTTGTACGAAGTTTTATCTCTATATATTATATCTTAACGCTTAATTAACGTTCTGAGGTGATTGCTGTTTGGTAGTACATATGTATATAAAACATTAAGTTTGTAAGTGAAAATTGTTGATGGAAGTTCGTTGTAATTTATTATAGAAATAAAAGACGAGTGATACTTAAATCCACAAATTTAAAAAAACCAATAACCATTGTAATAACTTAACTATTTAAAAAAAAATCCTTTTCAGAAACCGTAATGGACATTGACAATGATTATTACACAATTTTGAATTCTCTATACTTACTGTATTGTATAAATACATTAAACTTTATAATGACCACAATGACAATGGTCTCAAAGATGTCACTAAAGCGATGAAACCGTTAGTGGTTTTTTTTACAAATTTGTGGATTAAAGTTTCCAAAAATTATTATAAAAAAAGTACTATGATTAAGGTTTTCGAGGTTTGTCCATTTAAAAAAAAAATGTTTCAATATAAATATTTATATCTGATAATCTTTGATTGTACCTGTCCCAGAATGAGTGTGCTAACTCATGGGAATACAATTATGTATTGTACATTTTTGTATTTTTAAATAAAAAAAATAATATCGTAACACTCGTTTTTTTATTTCTATTACAAAACATATGTATACTGTTTTGTACTGATGTTGTGTTGGAGATGCTTGAAATAAGAACTCTACAGTACTGATACTTCGTTTATTAGAACTATAAAAAATATACATAATTACTACTGTTAATTAGTAAGTTGGGCTCTAAGTTTAAATTTGCTAAGTAAGAAAGACAATTCTAGAATGAACTTTCCAGGATATATGGGTATGCAGATGACTGTGGTTTTGTTGTTGTCACCAACAACATACCTTCATTCCTTTCGTAAACATGTTTGTGTCTAAGCGGATAAAGAATACCTACATGTGTGAAATAGAACCAGAATTCTAGGTGAGTGTTTTCAAATTGACGGTAATCTGAGGTTAAAATCCGAAGAAAATAATCGACTGTACTGGTACCTACCTATTTTAAAAAAAAAGAAAAATTTGCGTTTTAACGATTTATATAACAATTTTCATTTTGAACTTCTTTTCAACGAGTTGTAAATAACTGAATATAGGAAAATGGGAGCCAAGTTGGGGTAGATTATGTGTACAACACCCACAGGACCACAACCCGATTCAATACATAATTTAATCCTTTATTTTGTTTTATGTAGTAAATATTAGAAACGACAAGTGTGCCGTGTTAAAAATATTAAAAAAAATAAATAGAATTTAGGAATACATTTTTATATTTTTCTTCTTTGAAAATAGTACTAAAGAGCGAAAAACAAGTGCGAACAAACTGCAGGTAAAACCGAAAACAACCCCATTAAAAGGCGGAAAGCTTTTACTGCAATTGGCCGAACGCTTTGTTGCTTCGTCCATCGCAAGATAGATTTCGAGAGAGTTATCCAACGTCTTATTTAGCGAACAGATTTACCGGCCATGGCTGTTGGCCAAGTTTGTTCCAGGACGCGCTAAATGTTGTTCGCACCCGCGGGATTAGCGGCCGGGATTACTAACTGTCTGTGGGCAGCTAGTTAACTAAGAAGATAAGACAGTGGATA
>NW_028279237.1:0-94757 GCF_059751315.1 Micrasema longulum | reverse complement strand
TGATGTAACATTGTGTTACCACTTGTAAAAGATGGAATATTCTAAAGTTCAGATATTTGAATAAAAAAAAACATGGAGACATACTGTTTAATAATTACTTTTCCATAATTTAAACAAATAAACATATGATTTAGCCGTGTTATATCAAAATAAATTAAAAATCATAAATACGCCCCTCATATTATGCACATGCGTCCCCTATCACTGTCATCAACCGACTGAAGACTGAATTGGTTTTACACAACACCCGCCAAAGAGCAGCGTCTCTGTCTTCCTTGTTATGAGTTCTATCTTCGTGCTCTCTCTTATGCAGATGTGTTTCTGTTTTAGCGGACATTCATTCTTCGCACACTAAGGATATTTTTTTTTTGTATTAACATCCAGCATAGTCCTAAAAATTTTACTTTCCAAATCCGGTGTAAAAATGTCCATTTGAAGATAACAAAAAATACGACTTCATCATTTCAAAAAATAAGAGAGGTCGAGTCATCAAGTCTTGTGCCCTATGTCGACTAGTGTGACATCACAGCCACACAAGAGTTAAATATCTTTTATGATTAATTCCTGTATTTTTTCGACCTAAATATGTTTATTGATGGATTTGGTGTTTATTTTGTAGAATTCTATATTTAAACAATAAAAGAAATCAAACACTGATTTGAGTTTTCTGAGCACTTTATTTTATTTTTACAAATATAATTATTAATTAAATATTTTTATAAATGTTTATGCCCATTGGTCGTAAACACACTCTCTGTTCAATCCGTGCCTCATGTATGAGGATGGTGATTACGCCTGACTCCGGGCATGGCTCGTCTGTAGACAGTCTCCCTCCATCTGGAATGGTCTTGTGCTCTTCTATAGGCATTCGTCAGTGATGATTCTGATAATTCAGTGACTGTGCCGCTCCATCTTGTCGGTTGACGTCCACGCGACCTTGTCCCTTCGACACTTCCCAGGGAAATAGTTTTCTCCAAACTATCAGAGTTCCCCCCGGAAGTATGCCCAAAGAACTGCAGGAGAACACTAAATTGATATGAATCTGTTAATTATTTTATTAATTTTATTTGCAGTTATTGCTGTCGGAGATCGCGCACGAACGGAATTGGGCTCAATTCGCTACGAGTATGAGAAAAGCAAGGCTGCTGCTGATGTAGCTTCCAAATATTGGCCACAAGTGGAGGAAGCTCGGAAGCATTTCATCACAGAGCTTGAGGTGTTTATTTCTTTCTTCTTTATTCAACATTATCTTGCTCAGTGCCGAGCGGGTGTCAGGCACCAGGTGTATGACACGCCTCTGTTGCTCGCAGTCCTGGGCCAAATTGAACAAACTTTCATCCTTATTTTTTTCAATTCTTTACTTCGCTCCCATGTATAAGGGTCGACACCCGGACTCGATAGAAAACGGCTTATATAGTAATAATAAAATAATAATAATAATCAAAGTTTATTAACAAATATAACAATAACTTTATCTACTACATAAACACTTATATTAGGGCCAATTTAATAGGTCACATTTGACACTTTCTTAAAAATTCAACAACATAACCTTGTAAGGGCGGTAATAAAATATTATTTATTTTTTCGACTTTAGAACTGCACAATTGCTTAACTTTTTTCAATTGCGATTACATATTTATTGTAATAACGACAAAAGAAGGTAATTTTACAATTTACTTTCACTAATAAACCATTCTAAACATAATAAACTTTTTCTGTTCTAAACGTCGTTACGGTGTTGCATCAGTGAACCCTTTTTCTTTTTAAACACTAGGGATGTTACCCAGAAAAATCGAATGTTGATAATTTTGTTAAATTATGTACTTATCTTATTTTGTTCCTTAAATTTACGATAGAAAGTTATAATGGGACAGGGATTTGACTTATGGTTTTAAAAATAAAATTACAGTACCTATAAGTACTTTTTCATAGTAACTGAATTCAATTCGCATATATTATGTTTAAAGTGCGAATCGATTCATTAACTTTAATCGATGTTTTTAAGCAGGTCACCTCACTATGAAGCTAAAACCGACAAATGTCAAATGTGACCTATTAAATTGGCCCTACTATAGGTAATAGATTTCTCTGGATCATGTCTAGTCTGCCTAACTAGGTACAACCTGTTTTAAGGCAGACATTTTTATGCCAAAATAAACAATAACATTACTACCTACTTGTTAATATACTAAACAGTTATACAATATTAATTTATTAGGAATTTATTTTTAGTTAATTTTCCGATTTTTCTCGACCTAAATCCAGTAACCATTTTTTTACAAATTTGTTAAATTGAATCTGGGTCATGGTTTTGCAATCTTTGGGTAGCATATTGAATATTTTTGGGCCCAGAATCCTGAAATTTCTTTGCCCGAATTTAGAGTTTGTGATAGACCCCATGACCCATCCTCTAGTGTGACTTCTGGTAGTGTGGGAGTGTTCTTTTTGGGATTTGATAGAATAATTTACTTGCACAAACATTATTATTCTAAAACTATATAATTGTCTTATATCTAAGATCTCGAATTCTTCAAATAACTTGACGCTGGGGTACCTGAAGGGCTTTTTAAAAATCATTTTAATGATTGATTTTTGAGCAGATTCGAGAGGTTTTAATATCGATTTATTAGTGCCTCCCCATCTTATTATGCCATAAGTTATAATTGAATTACATAAAATAAAATATAGTTGCTTGAGTTTAATAAGGGATAAGATGTTACGTATTGACTTAAAGATATGGGAAAGTTTTCTAATTTTTTGTGTTATATATTCGATGTGTTCTGTCCATTTAAAATATTTATCAATAATTATTCCCAAATATTTTATATGGTGTACTGATTCAAGTATTTCAGAGCATATTTTTAATTGAGGGTTTTGTTTAGGCTGTCCCACTGTGGTTTTAATAAATTTTATATATTTTGTTTTGTCAATATTTAAAGTTAAGAGATTGTTATCTAGCCACATTATTATTATATTGACACCATTTTGAGCCGCAGAATAAGTTTCATCCCATTTGTCAATACAAATATATTTCAGGCTATCTTCCCTCGAGCGGACATCAATGACCTTCGATTGGATACTCGAGGGGGGGATCCTGACGCCCTACTCCTAGTCGCCCTGAAGAGGGTCCTCCTATACCAGCAGCGTCTGGCCAAGGTCAACTGTGAGCTGACACAAAAGGTGGATGACTCTCTTAGGGGTAAGGATCCTGATTATGCCATTTACAAAACATGATCAATCATTTGAACCTTTCTGCCCGGGTGTCCATTCAAATATACACGAAATTTATAATTTTTTTACTGGCTACTTGCCGAAATGAAAAACAGCGAGATAATTTTTCAACTCTTCGTTCCCGGTGACGTGTTGTTACCCCGGTGAAGATTTTTGGTATTCCTCCATTATTAATTTACGTATCAGTTAAAATAATTTACACTTATTAAAAACAGAAACTTAACAGAAAAGGGATTTTATCAGAAATCGCAGATAAATCACTAATACAATAAAAAGATTATCTATGTGTCACAATTCGCAGTGTATGATGTAAAAGAGAACCGAGTACACAATTGTCTCACACACTCTTTACGTCTCACTCTTAAACTGAATATTAAAAAATGCAAAATAATGTCATTTCATAGAACAAAACAACCGATTTCCTTCGAGTACCTATTAGAAAACTCCAAAATTGATGTAGTTAAGTCCATCAGAGATTTAGGAGTTGTTTTGGACTATAAACTGAGATACAACGAGCATATAGATAATACAGTAAATAAATCACTGAAATTACTTGGCTTCATTAACAGAATACCCTCTGATTTTACTAATGTCCGTACAATCAAAACTCTTTATTGCTCAACTGTTCGCCCTCTTCTAGAATATGCCTCCGTGGTCTGGTCTCCATTCTATGTCAATCGCATAAATCACATTGAATCAGTCCAACATCGCTTGCTTCGAAAAATAGCGTGGATGCTTGGACTAGAGAGAGATAATTATTCTTATGCTGAAATAGAGTCAATGTTAAATATTTCTAGTCTACAAAAACGTAGAACTAATATTGACTCCATAAATATGTTTGGCATACTAAATGGTATAATCAATGTTTCATCATTACTGGGACAAGTAAAATTCAATATTCCGACTCGTAGATTGAGAAACAATGAAGTACTGTTCATCGATCAGCATAGAACAAACTATGGCTTAATTCTCCAATGACCCGTCTTTGTCGTATTGTTAACTCAATACAAGATCTGGACTTTTTTGGTTTAAGTTTACAACGATTTAAACGAGCACTTAATAAATAGTCCAGACTTGTCTTGCTGCACCTTATGTTTGTCAATGCTTCTTTTCTTTTTTTTAATGTTTTAAACTATTCTTTTATTGTAATATTTAAACCCTATAAATTGTATACATGGACAATGTCCGTTAATAAATAAATAATACAGATATATTTGGGAGTGAGAGATGTCACACGCGCGAACAGCAAAGTGGCCAGTACTTCTGCCAGACGCCAATTAGTAGCTTTTTGAATTTCGTCAGTGATAGTTTTTTCGTTCGTCTTGCGAGAATGAGATTTTTTAGGTGCAGGATTTTTCCTTGAGAGCAGCCATCGAGTCGAAAACACTCATTCAGGGTTCTGGTTCTATTTCACGCAGAGAATTGTATTCTTCATCCTCCTAGATGCAGAAATATTGTTGATAAAATTCATTATTCGTTTTATTTAATTTATTTTTCAGGTTTAGACAATGATGTTATCAAAGCAAAAATAGAAATTGAACTCGAAAAAGAGCGAAAGGAATGGGCCATACTTTTCCAACAGAAGGTAAAAACAACAATTTTTAACTAGGTTTAAAGTTTTCTTACCACGGAAGGCATTTACCTCCAAATTTAAACACAATCTGCTAGACGCTTGCAATGTTTCTATTCAATTATCAGTCATTGCGCAGTGCCATTTTGTTATTTTATTTATGTATATTTCGTCAACAGATGGCAGTATCTAAAGCAGAATCCGATAGAGAAATGGCCGCTCAACTTAAGAGACAAATGGAATTATTTAATTTGCAGTTACAGGATACTTTAGACCAACATGCGTTGAAGGTAACCAAATTTGATTAAATTGTTTCTCTATATATATATCGCTGACAGAAATTTGAAATGCTTACATTGCAAAAATTGTTTTAGAGGGGAACAGAAAATAAAAAAATAGTTTATTATGTGTGGAAAAAAAAAGAAAACTATATGTTTGCAAAAAAAATACTAGTGGGAAAATTAATTCTCACGCGGATGTGGGGCGAGAAATAGCGGGGGGCGAAGCCCTAGGCCTTCTACGATTATTGAGAAAAGTGGACTGTATCTTATTTTAAGAAAAATAATTGATCCTCGATATGCGGTATGCAGTGTCAATCGGTCACAACCTCAACAAATGAGATGAATTAGAACTTTATTTCATTCTTGATGGAATTGCTGTGGTCCGAATGGTCACTTGCGAGCAGCACTAACACGAGGGCAGGTCCCTGATTTGGAGCTCAACATTGGTGGTTGGTGGAAACAAAGTTTATGATGCGGCACGAAATAAACCCGCGATGTACGACACGAGGTCTTCATGTGGCGGGTGATCAAAGGATACTGAGAGGGGAAGTGAACAGTGGTTGTAGGTACAAAGGATGTAGAAGTTGTGACAATACTTGACCAATGCATACCCACATAATTCGCAACCAAATACAATTTATTATTTTTCCCTCTCTTGAACAATTTACCTGCTTTCAAATTTCTGCCAACAGTATGTTTTATTTATATTACTTAGGAAATACTCGATATTTCCAGGAAGTGTGCTACTCAAAACTTTATAGTGCTACCTGGGCTCCGTTATCATTTATCTTCAATTTTACCTACAAAGTAAAATTAAGTTTTCTGTATGAAATGCAGAATATGCATACAATTTTTTCTTCTAAACATGTTCAATTAAAGGTTACCGACGAAGATACTTTAAATGTTCATGCGAATATATTCATTTTCGTTCACAATTATCGGTTTTTCTTTATAGACAGTCATTGTAATCGGGGCCCTGAAATTTTACAGCTCTACCCAAAATTTAATTTGAAACAATCCCTAATTATTTTTCCATACATTTTTCATTTCCTTACTTTAGCGTTTTCCTCGGTTTTACACATTATTTTCTTGCTACCTTGAAGAACGTAAAAAGGGGGTTTTCACTGTAATTTGTTTTTGTGCTTTCTTAATTGATTTATTTTCATTATACATAATACGAATTTCTGTATTAAGTGTTAATTCTGTATGAGTGGTATTATTTTTCCAGGTTCAACTTGACGAAAGGAAACAACATGCAGACAAACTAGCAGCAGAGAAAGCCGCCCACGGTCTCCAATTGGCCACTGTACTGGGACGTATGCAAGGAGTGGACCAAGCTCTTAAAGGTATATATATAAATAAAAAAATTAAGGGTCAAATAGAAATACTTGAGCTCTTATCATTTACTCAAATATATGTTCAGACCATTTTCTAAAAATCTTAAATAACTTGTGCTGGAAAAATGGAAGTCGAGTTGTAGTAGAGTGGGATTTGAACCTCGGATCTTTGGTCCGTGAGTCTACAGTACTACCATGGGACCACAACCCGGTTCGATATACAGTAAAACTCCCTTTTTACATTTTTCAAAGGAGCAAGAAAAAAATGTGTTTTTTAAGAGAGCAAGAAAAAAAGTTTTGACACATCAAATGAATTCTGAAAATTTTTAAGCGTAAAACTGGGGTGATGAAAAATGTAAAAAACGTTAATTGGGGGGAATATTTGTATGAGAATGTATGAAGAAAAATGGGTCCTGAACATTTTGGTGGAAAAAGCGGGAAAACATCAAGAAACGTAAAAACGAGGTTTTACTGTATATAGTAGGTGTTTTTTTATGAGGTTTTTTCTTCAATATGGTCACACTGTGAAAGCTGACAGCCAATTGGGCAGCTGACAGCTATATTGTCTTCAGTATTGTTTGCCACTTCATCATGAAAAGGTTAACACCCAAGCAATGATTACAAATTGTGGAAATTTATTTCCAAAATCAATTTTTATTGAATAGTACACCCGTGTCATGAGGCTCATTTCTGCCTCGGTGGCTTTGTCGATAAGTACGAAGTTCAGTGCTATGGGAGATTAAAGCATTTAATTGTGCCGCAAAGTTCCTAAAAAATGTGTGGAAATGTTAATCAAAATCAGTTTTAATACAAATGAATTACTTTGAAACGTCGCTGGTTCACGTGAACACGTGGTTATAATAGCCAATCAATTTTGTGTTGTGCAGACTTCCGGTTTTCGGGTAACCATGTCTAGCGTGTTTTTAAGGGTACGGGGTTCTCTTTTTAAACTCCAGAAAAATTCACCGACTTGGACTTGTGACGCCGCGGGCGGTACAATTCCAAAATTACAAAACTTAATAATCATAACGATGATAATATGATGAATAAAAATAAAAATGAAAAAAACTATTGAACTTCCTCATTGTCGCACCTGGAGCGACTAATCCAGAGGCGGTCCATGAAAAATACACTAGGCTCGCTTCTTCAAAAATTGAGATAGCCAAAATGTCACTGTTAATGGAATCAATGTCACTGTTAATGGAATTTTCTGTTATCAAAAGTGCGTGAACATGGTCTGCAAGACATTTGGTTTCATCGAGATGGTGTCATGTGCTATACTGCCCGCAATACTTATTACAGGAAGAGTTCGGTGACAATGTTATCTCGAGATATGGACACGTGACCACAAAAGCAGCATAATGCATTCTTCTGGCAGATTTAAATGCCTGTTGTTTCTGTCAAAAACGTTGACTGAGAATGACTCAAAATAGCATCAAGTTTTGCAACTTTTTGTGCGTTTAATAACGATGTTTATTTTAAACAATTACACTGTAGGAAAGTATTTAAGCAGGTAAACCTATGAAAGATTATTCATTATTCAATTGACTTTCATAGTATACCTTTGTAAAGCATTTTATTTAATAAATAAAAATGTAATATTTAGCGCGAAAAAGCAGCCAACTTTTTTTGTTGTTTTGTCCATGTATGTCCATCTATTTACAGACCCTCAGAGCTTCGGTAGCTACAAAAATAAATAAATGATTTATCAGTAGAGACCGGAAAACAGCGGTGTTATTTTTTGTGAAAAGCGGTGTTATTTTTTGCCAAAAGCGGTGTTATTTTTGAAAACTAGCGGTGTTACTTTTTAAAACCAATTTGAGTACACGGGTTGACAATAAAAGTCAAAGGCGTTGTTTTTTTGCATTAAAACTATTTATTTTACAATAATACAACATTAAAAACACTGAATATAAACTACATATAAAAAACCGACTGGTAATATATTTTTTTTAAAACTGACTACAAAAAAATTTGAAAATATTACATAAAACGCGGAATATATGTGTTAATTGCACATGCAAAAGATGGTCACCCAAAACCACCTTCAACGTCTCAACACATGCTGAATCTGTCACTACACCCTTCACATTTTTAAACTCAATATTGCAGTCTTTTAGAGCATCTATTATAGCCCTGACACTATTTGTAGCGTTGGCTGACTCTAAAAATTTTACCCCTGCCACAAACAGTTTTACCTATTCATGACATGACCTAACACACAACAGCCTGAAGAATCCGTAGTTTCGTCGCAAAACAAATCATTTTTTTTGTTTTGTAAAACTTCTTTCACCTTGCAAACTCTGTCGGCAGCTACAATTCCGAGATATTTCTCCCTTAATTATGGTTGGATAATTTATATAGCGCCATTTAGTGAAAATCACCTCAAGGGCGCTGAAATGTTTTTGTGCACAGCAAATCTCCAGCACCTGAAAAATACAATTGTAAACTGAGAAAGGAAAACTGTATTTTCGACAATTTTTAAGTCTACTTTCAAATGTTTTCATTCGGCGTTAATCTTGAAATTATAATAGTGTTTGTAAAAGTTGTGGCTTTGGAAATTGTTTTGATCAGTTAAGTTTACGAAACAAATTCACTGCGTACTATAAAAATTACAGGTAAAATGTTGAATGTCGTATTTTTATCACTTTATAAATATGTGTCAAAAATAGTTAGGTTATCAAAATCGGTAAAATAACATTAAAAATAAATGTTTTGCTCAGAATAAAGTAAATAATTAATAAATCAAATACCTTGCATATATTTGTCAATCCAGGCTCTGACATGCGGATCATCGAGTTTTTCTGTTATTGATAAAGGTTTCAGTCGTGTCTTTAGCCAATTCCATAACAGCGTCCTGTCTTCTGGTTACGTCTTTTATCTGTAAGATTGCTTTGAAGTGCAAGCTGAATTCTTCTCGTCATTTTTCCCATGTGTCACACCATGAATATGTTTTTCACAAGAATCCTTTCATTCCCAAGATATCGTCATATTCAGCAGAATCGGCACATAACAACACGAATTTGACAGTTTCAAGCCAAGATTCCATAGAATGACGCAGTAAAATATTCTTCGAAATATTTTATGGCTGTTCAAAGCTTGTTATTTTACAAAAACACCGAATTTCGCGTTATTTTCAAAAAACACAAAATTTCGCGTTATTCGCTTAAAAATTCCGAATTTCGCGTTATTTTTCCTTTTATCGCGATCGCGTAATCGCGAAAAAAGATCAGCACATGTAGCAATTTTTTTTAACAACTTTCTAACTTTTCAAGTTGTACTTTTATTTTACTAAACCTTTAGCCATAGAGCTTGAAATTCCGGATTAGCCGCGGCATCAGCTAATGAAACTTTAAATAAAAAGAATGAGTAAGTTTAGTGTTTTTAAAAATATTTTTGTATTTTTTAATAGACTATCTAACTAAGCCAAAATTTGTAAAAAAAAATATTCATGCGCTATGATTTTTTAAAGACCCATTGTTACGGGTTGTTTCACAATGGTGATGCTGGGTGATGTTTCACAAGTTCTCTTCGATGAGTTGTACTGATTAGTGGATTAGCCGCCTGTAAACCGGAAATCTATCACAACACTATCATTGGTTGTCGTAAGAACTAGTGAAGTCGTTCAAAGTAGTTTTTTTTTTAAATATTTTTTTTTCTTCATGTTTTTAAGAAACTTCACTCTACAATTTAATGCTCTTATTTTTACTGCGCATAAGAGAACATTTTTTCTATCTAATTTCCCGCAGCACTGAACTTCCTTAGATTGTTTATTAATTTTGTTAATAATATTTTTTTACTCTTATATTTTGGTTTAATTTAATTTGACCAACCTTATGATTTATTAAGAAAAAATAAGTTTTTCTGGTGGGCAAGTTTGTCCGAGGGGTCTAGAGGTTAAAATGGCTTTTATCGATTTTTTTAGAGCGATCCAATGCCGACAAGATGGCGAGACATGCCCAACTGCTGTGGGCAGCCAGCGAGGCCCTGGAAGGAGTGTTGAGAGGAAGAGGAACTAAAAGCAACCGAGTTTCTGTTGCTCAAGAACTTGATGCCATCGCTACAGCCGCAGGTAAATAAACATGAAATTGAAAAAAAACTAATTTAATTATTACAGACCACACTTAATACAGTTATCATTAGAGACGAAATGAATATCCGGCTTAGGGGTTTGCCAAATATCTGGTATCCGGTATCCGGCCATGCCACTATCCGTTTCATCACAAGTAATCATTCAATTCCAGTCTTTGTTTACGAACATCAAAATATAGCAAAGGCATTATTTTAATTGAAATGGAAATATCTTTTTAGCCGATTCAGATGAGCTGGTAACTGCAGTTCTTCGGGGAGTTCCAGCAGCAGCGAGAGAGAAGGGAGTTCTCAGTGAAGTCTGTCTTCGGGAGAGATTCATCAAGGTTATTTCAATACTTTTATTTATTTCAATTATCAAATAACAAAAAATACTGAAGTTGACGATACATTTTTTAAAAAAATAGCAACTTGAATAAGTTCTTGCTGTTTTCCGACAGATGGTGTTATATTAGCCTTTTTACATCGGGCAATATCACAGACAACTTCATTGTGAAGCCCACCATTAGGCTTGAAATGACAGTATATGTTATTCCTAGCATTAAGCATGTCGTAATTTTGTGCTAAAAAAGAGTGTTTGTGGAAAATTTTTCTGTGTTCCCTTTTTCTTATCTGCAGCTGAAGCATATAGAATTCTTGTGCAGATTTACGGTGATCATGCTCTGTCGGAACATCACCTAACATCATCTTCATTTTCGCTCTGCACCATGATCTGCTGGGTGTAGTGAGTAATGAGCTCTTCAAACCAACGAAACCATCGCGAGAGATCGCTATCGACGTTTGAGCCGAGCATTGGGGGAAAAATGATCGTAATACGAGAAGATACATGACAAAGTAATTTTGAAGCATGACAACGCTCGGCCACATGTTGCGAGGCCAGTCGAGAAATACTTGGAAACGCGCAAACGGGAAGTACTACCCCACCCGTCATATTCTTACCTTGTTCTGATTGATAACTCATGCCCTAGCTGAGAAGTATTTCTATTCTTATGAAGATACCAGAAATGGCTTGATTTGTGGATAACCTCAAAAGGTGAGTCGTTCTTTTGAGATGGTATTCGTATGCTGCCAGAAAGATGGGAGAAAGTAGTCTCTAGTGATGGAACAATACTTTAGACTGTTTTGGATATGAAGCGCATGGCAGCAAAATTTGTTCCGAAATTGTTGAATTTTGAACAAAAACAGCGGCGAATGGAAGTTGCTCAGGTGTCACTAAATGAAGTCACCGACGATGCAGAATTAATGAGACATGGTATAACAGGTGACGCAACATGGGTTTACGGATATGACATCGAAACTAAGGCTCAATCGTCCCAGTGAAGGCATTCTGGATCGCCAAGACCGAAAAAGGCTCAACAAGTGCGGTCGAACGTGAAGGTGATGCTCACTGTGTTCTTTGATTTTAATGGCATAGTGCATCGTGAATTCTTGCCACAAGGTCAAACGGTCAATAAAGAGTACTACCTACAAGTTTAACGCCGTTTGCGTGAAGCGATCTGAAAAAAACCTCCAGATTTGTGGCAAAACAATTCATGGCTTTTGCACCATGATAATGCACCTGCTCACACTTCATTGCTAGGTCGTAAATTTTTTGACAAAAACAATACTGTAACGATGCCCCAGCCTCCATATTCGCCACACATGGTTTCGTGTGACTTTTTCCTATTTTCAAAAATAAAGCGAGCCTTATAGAGCCGTCGTTTTACAAGTATAGCAATAGATATTAAAAGCGCATCGCTGAAAGAGCTACAGGCTATCCCAAAGATCGAGTTTAAGATGTGTTTCGAAGATTGGAAGAAATGCTGGCACAAGTGCATAATATCTAATGGTGACTATTTTGAAGGCGACAACATTAATGTAGACGAATAAACAATTTTTTTTTTTCATAAAATGAAAATTCAACAGAACAGAAAGGTTTTAAAATGTTTCTCAGTTCAGTCTTGAATCTCTGTATGGTTTTTAACTTCAGTCTGTGTAGCACGTCAATCTACATTTTCCGATTAATATTATTGTCATTTGTGATTCGTGTAACGACCAGGAAACCAGTGGTTTCATTGCCCACATGTTTATCCTCTCTCTACCAGGTGGAGCGAGTCTGCCGCGCTGTGTCACTGGTCCCAGCGTGCGGGGGTCACCTGTACACGTTCTTCCTCTCCTGGCTGCAGAGCTCACTGCTGGCCAGGGCTCCGCCCCCCACACCGGCTGAACTGAGAGACGAGCCCACGGATTTCTCCAAACTGGACAACTACGATATTCTCGAACGCGCTAGGTAAGGATAAACCTTTGTATGCATACCAAGATTGACAAACATCCACAGAACTTGCCGTGCTTCATCATCATTGGCTCTACAGCCTACTGTGGGCAATAACCATTAAAGTAAATTTTTTTTTAAACGCAAATGTAAATACATATTTGTTTAAAATTTGAAGATTTTTTCTGTAAAAGAAATATTAGCGTTCATGTGAGTTCCCAAATATTTCAATTTTGGTGGCCATTTGCGAGTTGTAAATAACTCACTATTCACCATCATCATCATCCATTTCCGCTCCCTAGTTGGAGCATATGGTATCCACAAAGAGCCTCCATGCATCTCTATCGGCTGCCAACTCCTTTGCCTCCCCCCAAGTCAGGTTCTCGTCCCGAAGTTCTGACATAAACTGCCGACAAACAGTCAGCAGTGGACGTCCAGGACGTCGAGAACCTGATGCCTTGTAAAGTTGGCAAGCGTGGTTAAGGCTCTCGGGAAGCATCCGCAGTATATGACCTAGCCAACTGTATCGCCTCTGCTTGATGACAGTTGTCACCGGAGTTTTCTGCGTCCGATCTCTTATTACTTCATTCCTAACAAAGTCACATTACCTCACACCCAAGATTCTTCTGAGACACCTGTTCTCAAAACTCAGAATTTTTCCTGCTGAATAAATAAAATCTCTTTGTTTTATGAACCACTTTTTTTTACTGCCACAACCAACTAATTTCGGCAACTCACGTTGCCATCTTCAAGGTTATATAATAACTAAACATACATATGTAAAAGAAAGTCGATAAGGATAGAGGAGGGGGTAATTGCTTTTAGGTGGGGTAGGGGTAGAGGAAGGGGTAATTGTGTTTAAGGCCTTGTTTACACGTGGACAATACAATATTGTTTTGTCCCAAGACTCGACCATTGTCCACTTGTAACAGCAATTTGTAGGACAAGACTTTGTCTCTGGACATCGCCTCCGAGAGAGAAGGGCAGGCCGGGAGCAAATTATCCTCCGCGGAACAATGATTACCCCCACCACCGCGCAGGACTCACATGTAAACAGCAATTGGACATCGCCACCGAGATAGACAAACAAGCTATAAGGTATAATAGTGTTAAAGGAAATAAAAAAAGCCGTTAAACAAAATTTAAATATAATAAATAATCAATTAAATTTAAGTCAAAGCCCTATTTTTAATATTTTCCCTGTAAAGTCTAACGCCACCCTAAACACCATTACCCCCTCCCCTATCTTTATCGACACCCACTGTTCACTGTTTCTTTTGCGTATGTATATTTAGTTACTACATAACCCTGAAGAGGGCAACGTGGGTTGCCGAAACTAGTTGGTTGTGACAGTAAAAAAATAAAGTGGTTCATAAAACAAAGTAATTTTATATATTCCTTTAAAATAACTTATTGGGCACTCTCTCTTCACCTATTCTTTCTGCGTGCCCTGCCCATCGCAGCCATCCGATTATGATGGGCTCATTGCAGACTTCTACGTTGAACCGTATTCTTCAAACTCTGTTTTCGCCATACAGTTAAATTAATGACACCAAAACAATTACACGCTAAAACAATACTCACAGATTCAAAAACTACTCTTACTCAAATGAAAGACATAATCCCTACAATACATCACATACAAATAATATATTCACTAGATCCTCAACACAAAGACAACTTAAACAAATACAAACTAATACCACTTTCGGACAAAGGGATTTTGAGTATTATTTAATTAAAATCTATAACCTACTTCCACTATCTATTAAAACAATTAGTAACGAGAAAATGTTTAAAAAGGCTGTAAAAAAATGGGCAGTGGAGCTAGGTAGAAGTAAAATGGATTGTCTTATTCGCCCAAACCAATATTGAATCATCTGCTCCACAAGTGTATAGCTTATGTTAGGTTTTTGTTATTTTCATTGTGCATTTTGTAATATAAATAATATAGATGTACATATATACCTAGTTTTTAAAACTGTCTGAATATTTAGTTGATTTTTTGTGTTTATTAAGTTAGTCTTCGTTGTTTATTCTTAAATGTAAAAATATTTCAAAAAAGTATATTGTTAAGTGTCCTCGGCACGGGTAAGGAAGTCACATTATTTATTTATTTGTATTTACAATAATACATAATCGTACTTGTAATTTTTTCTTTTAAAATCCGATTTTCAACATCCTCACAAAGTGTTTTTAAACGTTTTTTTTTTTGCAGGTATTTTATTGAAAGGGGACAATGCAACCAAGCCCTTCGCTACGTCCTACTATTGAAAGGTGCTGCCGGTACAGTAGCCCGAGATTGGGCCAATGAAATGGCCCTTCACTTAGAAGCTAGACAAGCAGCGAGCGCCTTGCTAGCTCATGCGTCCGCCTCAGGCCTCCTTCAACTCTAGAATTAAATTAGCAACACGATTACATCAATACACATTTGTCTAAATAAATTGAACCAACAACCATCGACGTAATATTTTCCACAATCAAAAATGCAAAGGACTAATTCCACAGTAATAATTTGCTTATTTGCTGTATTAAATTTGTCTGTATCGAGTTCTTTTACAATGTAAGCCTGTATCGAAGGTAAAATGAATACAAATTAATATCGTTATTAACATCTAAGATCTTAAATAATGAAATTGTGAAATGCTTTTTTGAAATATGAGTTTACATATATGAGTGATGTTTAATGGTATTTATGACAAAGCACCAAAAATGCAAACATATTCTTGTCCTGAAATAATAAAAAGATTAATAGAAAATTACCCGTTTCCCATTAGGGAAATATCACATACTACGAATACAGATAAAATGTGAAATGCATTTAGAATAATTAATTGTATTTTCTAAATCTGTATGGATATTATGGAGAAATGTTTTCATATATAAATATAAAAATGAAATTTCATAAAAATATGTTGCTAGAAAAACGCAAAAACAGCCTTGGTTGTTGTGACTTCAAGATTCGTGATAATGTTCTAAACAAATTTCAATGGCCAGTAATAAATAAACATGAATCGTGACGTATTAGGGGTGTGGCCAATAGAATGACCGTTTTTGCGGAAATTTTAAATTATAAATTAAAATCTATTTTTTATGCTACTAATAATTAGCAAAAACTTTTTTTTACTGGACAGTATTTCATAGACCTTTATTAACGTGATATTTCGCTATTGTCACCAACCGTCACCCTTCAAAAATTATTTTACATTGAAACTAAACACAACCCCACAAATATTTTTTTTTAAACTAAGAATAATGTTTTTTAATTGAAAAATCGCGGTAGGGAAATATCACAGTTTTTTTTACATTTTAAAAAGTAATAAGGGCCTATGAAATACTGTCGAGTAAAAAAATTTTTTTTCATTACTTATTAGCATAAAATATTTTTTAATTTGGAATTTTGAATTCCCGGCAAAAACGGCCATTGTATTGGCCACAACATTGTAAACCTCTAGGCTCTATAATCCATTTAATTTTGATTATGGAAAATATTACGATGTTCTTATCTTACTCTACGAGGACGTTTTTTTTTCTTCAGTATGAAACTAATTCTTGTGAAATTCTGTAACGATAGCATTTTTTGGGTTGTTTTGCCTTGTGTTACAGCACCTCTAGTCTTGTCTAGACTGAAGTGCTATTGATTCACTGCCAGAAACCATTATCAGTAGTGAAATGAAATTATTCAAGTTTGCGTCATTGTTTATCTGCGCGCGTCTTAATGAAATATATGTTTTTCTTTTCCCATAGTACATTTATCAATTGTAGACCTGTAGATCACAGCTTATAAAATCACTTCTCTACGTATTTTTGACGACGACTGTCAAAATCACCACATCATGTATTTTTTTGTAGTTTACAAAATCGCTACATATTGTATTTCGTTAGCTCCAAAAATCACTACACTATAGTTCAATGTATTTGTTTGTAATGTTGATTTGTAAATAATATTAAAAATAGTAAAAATGATAAATTCATTTTTCATTATGTACCAGATGTCATCATTTTATACTTTTAAAAAATATTTTATGTATTCAATTAAAAATTCTTATCTTAAAATGGTACGTTTTGGAAAATGATTTCCTATGAAATATATTTATAAAAATAGTAAAAATGTTACATATTTTATTTTTCAATCGTCTGAATGTTTTGAATATTTTCTTCGAGCTTTTGTGCGGCTTAATTTGATTAATTTATGAATCAAATTTGTACAAATTACTTTAGCATACTTAATTATTTGTATAGAATTATACGCTTCTAGAATTCGTTTTACTGTTCCGTTTCAAAATATGACTGAATTAATAATTTCTTTTAGTATTTTTTTTTTTTCAAAAAGCATTATTGTCAACTAAAAAAGAGTATGGGAGCGCACATTTTGGCTTATTTATGGCCCGCTAACGGACGAAATGTGATTATTTATAGACATTCGCAATTTTGTTCAATTAAAATATTAAAAAAAAACAATTCCTTGTTTTATTGACTTTTTTTGGCCCAGAGATAAATAATACTCTAGGCCAAAATAACTGACTGAATTAAATTATTTGAAATAGATTATGAATACCATATTTTCAAATAGGTAGGCAATCTTACTTCCGCATTTTATTATTTGAAAACAATAATTTACAGTAAAACCCGTAATAAACAGTGTAAAACTGAGGAAAACACTAAAGTTAGGAAATGAAAAATCTATGGAAAAAATGGAATTATATTTGTGTTATAATTTATTTATTTTTATTTCACGTTTTACATGACACTTTTGTTTTTAAATATGACTACCTTACTGGGCACAATCCGTGTCGAGGCATTCATTTACATGATTTAATATATACTTATGGTGTCTCAAAAATATTAACAAAATGATACATATTCATACTTAAATCTACACAGATAATACATAAATAATAATAAGAAAAAAAACAAAATAATATTATCCGTACAGCTCACATATTTTGCTACTGTGCAGAAATTAGGTCAAGTAACAAGCTACTGTTGTAGGCACCTCCACATTAGTAAGTTCCTGGTGGCCCAACATCCGCACAAATGCCAAATATATATGACATATTTTATATTCATCGTGACACTGTGTGGATACAAATACAAAACATGAAATGCAAAAATAATTTTATATAAATAAGTCTACTGCTTTGGTGGGATGACCATCTCAAGACAGTTCTCGGAACCCAAATCAAGTAGCAATTTTTTTACAAATAATTTAAATTGCTTAAGGTTTTTATCTACTTTTGTGGTAAATTGTTATATATTCTTGGAGCAAGGTATACTTGACTCCTTTGACCAAATGATATAGTTATTTTAGGTGCCATGTATAGCTGTTTTGTTTTAAGACGCGTTTCATAGCTAGTATTGTAATATTTATTTCCATTTTCCAAGTTTATGAGTGTGAATGAGAAGTGTGTTAGCATACAGTTGCCTGACGTTCAGAACGCCTACTCGTTCAAACACCTCCACTGTGGGTGCCTGATAGGGGCCTCGAGTAGAGTCTTGATAACACACTTTTATGCAATTTCTAATGCTTAAATAGCATTTTTCCTGGCCCCACCCCACGCAATTATACCATACTTAGACTTTGACATAATGAGAAATACACTTTTTTCGAAGTTTTTTGTCCAGAATGTTTCTTAGAGAGTTGAAAAACACAAGTTTTTTAATTTTTGTTGTTAAATTGACAATTTGAGTAGCCCAGTCTAAGTGCGAATCTATGATTACTCCTAAATATTTTATGTTATCAACTTTATTTATAAATTTAATTATTGTTCACGCATGCGCGCAAGTAGGCTGTGCCAGTGTCTCGCGACTGCCACCAAGGTTCCATTACACATCACGCCTCATCATCAGCTGGTTAATAGAGTTATGCAACCTTCCTTCCTCAATCCAGTCCCCTATCTAAAGTTTCTTCCTCTTAGGACGAGGTATTCTTCACACCTCGTCCACTCCTCAACAGGGGATATATGTAAATGAGAATATATGAAGAAAGATAGGACCTGAACATTTCGGTATAAAAAGCGGCAAAACGTAAAATTGAGGATCGTAAAAATAAGGTTTTACTGCATTTAATTGATTAACATATCTGCATGTTTATCCCAAAATAGGATATTTCGGGTTTATCTCACTGTTGCTTTGGGCTAGCAAATAGAAGATTTGATAAAAAAAATACACATAATATTTTAATTAAAATAGGTGCATTAGAGAGATTTTTTTCCCTTGATTGGTACACATGTTCATACTTTTATCTGTCAATTTTTGGTCATTTTGGACGTGTAGTTGGTTTTTGAAAGACAAACTAGGAAAACATGTTTTGATTTTTAATGTAATCGACAAATTTTCAAGACCGTTCCGTAGGGAAAATGACGGAGCAAAGGATTTGTGTTAAAAACAAAATTAATTGCGGTGCCGTGGCTGGAATATTGGAGAGTCTGCCATGAAGGCAACATGTTTACGATTGGTATAAACGTTTTGGAGAAGGTCGTGAAGACGTTGACAAACATATTGTGCTTGCCAATCGCCGAATCACTATTAGGAAGGTGGCAGAGGAGAAGTTGGTGTCTCATACGGATCTTGCGAATCGATTATCATCATCATAATTCCCTTTCCACACCTAATGCTGAATAGGGCACTGGATTGTTACACCAATCGCAGCATATCTTGATCAATTTTGCTACATGAAGGTAAGGTGATCAGTCTTACGCTTTTGATTATCACTCGCGAAAAAAAAACAGACTGTGTTGATGCCTCAACCACTGTATTTACTCGATTTCCCCCCCTGCGACTCTTTCTTGTTCCCAAAGATAAAGAGGACTATGAAAGGACGATGTTTCGTGACCATAGCAGATAAAGACCGAATCGCTGACAGAACTGAATGCCATACCAAAATTAAATAAAAATTTTGTTTTGAGACACAAAAAAAATGGATGCACCAAGTGTTCGCTCTGTCACAGCTACCAGCCAGTGGTGATGTGTTTGCCCTGTGAGACCTTCTTACCGTGAGGAAGATTAAACTGTAGTGCTTAAAATTTTACATGCAGAGTTTTTGATCCACTGTACCCGCCTGAGCCATTTTTGGCACCTTGGCCCTGCACAAATTCCGTGTATTTTTTTATCAAACCTTATACATCTCTTTCTGACAAAAATTCTGGAATTTATATTGTGATTTGCTATCTATTTCGAATTTCTGGAGGGATCGCAATTCGCGCGGTTAAGACAATAATGTGTCTTTATTATATGTCAGTGGCGTAGGGTTATTTTTTGTGGATTTTGTAAAAAACTTGGTTGTATATTTATGGTTACTTATAAGGTAAAACAAAAACATTTGGTCGGGTAGAATAAATAAAATAATTTATTAAATATATTCACCTATCTAATAATCATTCATCAGTTTTTAAATTTGCATACATTTCACAAAGAAATTAAAAAAATGAGGGAAGGTAAAGCATTTTTACAATAATGAAGAAGAATTCAAAAGAATACCTATACATACAAGTTAAGATCTATCTACAAAGGTATTTATTCTTAGTAAGCGCGCTCAAAAGTTAAATAAAACTTAGAAAACATAAAATAATTTTGTACAGGATCAAGTTTCATAAGCTAACTTGTAAAAGTCTTATAATTATAATACATAACAGTCAACGGAGATATTTTAAGAACTTAAAATAATTTTTGACAAGAATATCAAAGTCGTGCAATGAGACTGACTTTTAATTGAAATACAAATAAAATCAGAAGATTATGATTTCTTGTGATCTTTTGAGAAATTCGTATAAACGGTCGAAAGTCAAATGTCAGGTTGAGTCGGTACAAAGTATGTTTGTCGGTAAAACAGATTTCTTCGCGTTCAGACAAGACTCGAACTACTTTTAGTACGTGCTAGAGCCGCTAGCGGTCGCGATATTGACGGACGAGGCCGACGGACTGGAGTAGCTTGATGATGACGAGGGTGATGCGGAGTTTCCAGGGTAGTACGCGCTGTAGGCGGAGTTCTGGGCTGCGTCCCATACTCGGGCGTATGGGCCATTGCTTGAAGGCTCCCAGTGAGGGCTGTAGCTGTCGGGAGCGGCGGATGAAGCGGGCGCGGCTGGGCCGTACGCGGTGGATGGAGCCGTTGGCTCGGGGGCTGGAGCCATTGCCATGGCCATTGGCATGCCTGCGAATAAAAAATAAACTTTTTTACACATCTAAATTATTTCTACACAAGGCTGGATATCGATATAGACAGTGGGAAAACGAAAATATCTGTAATTCCAAACATGTGATAATCAAAATTTCAAATACTCTTTAGAGAAAGATCATTCAAAAATTAAATTTACAACATTATATTCACAAACATAGCAGAGAGTGACCATTCAAAAATAAATTTACAACATTATATTCACAAACATGACAGAGAGAGATCATTCAAACATTAATTTTACAACATTATATTCACAAACATAGCAGAGAGTGATCATTCAAAAAGTAAACTTACAATATTGTATTCCCAAACATGACAGAGATAGATCATGCAAACATGAAATTTACAACATAGTAAATGTCTGTTTTCAAAAATGACTGAATGAAATGAATGTATTTTAAAAATTCACTGTATTGGAAACGTACATGCAGTGTATCTCGCTCGTGTATTACAGGAAGGTAAGGTGATCAGTCTTACGCTTCCGATACCCGTCTTGGTATAGTGAATTATTGCACTGCACCACCTAATAAACATGTATTTAATTTTGACTCGGGAATCGAACCTAGAACGTAAAAAAACGCGCCAACCACTGTACTACTAACGGACTTTTCTCCACACGATTTCCTTTTTCAGAATTTTTACCTGAGAGTAGTCATAAACCAGAAGTCAAAATCTACTATTTATAAAATCTTCTAAGAGCAACTTTGGTTTTTATGCCCCAATGTCTAGAATGTGTAGATTAGTCAATTCATCACACTACTTGGAATTCTTTGGGATAGATCTTCCGACTTTTCGTAGATCTCTTCGCGACTAAACAGTGTGGGATGAAGTTGGATTGGCATGGTTTAGCTCGAAGTCTTAGGTCTTTTTATGAATATATTGTATTCAATTATTGTTTTGCCCTTGTTTGTCTTTGCTAAATAGTTTTATGTTCTTTTTGTTCAGTTTCTTGCATTTATGTTTTTTCATGTAACTGTTGTAATTGACTTAGGCCGTATAAATAATAAATAAACAATCGCCCAGGATTTTAGTCCTATTTCACACACACAAATTTATTATATTTATATTTCACATACCATAATAATTTTAATTGTGTAAATGATTGAACTTACCTCCCTTTTTGAGGAGTTGAGCGACCAAGAACCCAACCACCAGCAGGATAGCAACCTTACTGAGGATGAGAGCCTTCATGGCCTTGAGACCGATGATGGCCACGAATATTGGCATCAGGAGCTTCATCTTCAGCTTGAAAAGCAGCAGAATTGGAAGCAGCAACTTCTTCTTCAGGATCCCTCTGGCTGGCGATGTTTGAATTAAAAAATAATCTAAGTTATTTCCGATTTCACAACAATTCTTTATAGCAAAACAAATTATGTAAAATAAAAATACTTAAATCCTTTATAAATCTACATATTATGCAAAGCAGCCCCCGTGGTGTAATAGCTGTCTCGCACACGGAGGGTTTCCGGTTCGGTTCCGGTGAGATAACAAAATGAAATGTTATTCACCACTGTAAATAGGCCTCTCGGCCTGTTATGGCAGATACAAAAAAATATAAATATAAATGAAAAAAAATCTTCTACTATTTGTAGTCGGCCTCGTGACGTGGTGGTCAGCGCGTTTGCCTACCATGCAAGAGGTCTCGGGTTCGATTCCCAACATGGTTAAAACGAATGCTCTATTTCAAGTTGTTTGAGGAATTCCGGATCTTGGATATAAGGCAATTATATTTCTTTAGAACAGTAATGTTGGTCAAAGCAAATTATTTTTTAAATTTTAATTGAAAATATATTATACATAATTTTATATAATATCCCCAAGGATTTTTTTGTAAAAAAACTCTTTTAGAGACATGCAGATAACAATGTTTATTTGCAGGCGTTTTTAGATTCAAACTTAAGATATGAACTCATTTTTTCAATGATATATTTTGTTGCCCTTTAATAATAAGGAATATTTTATGTTTTAAAAAAAAAAAAATATTTCCTTTTTTAATTACTATAAAAAAAATACCTTAGAATCTTTTACGGAATATTTTCTTTTCCTTTATGTTACACAATAAATATTAAAACTGTCTATTTATTATCGGAGCAAAAATTCGTAAATATTTCTTGAATACCCACGAACAGGCCATGATTTTGTCTGATTTTTTTGTTTGCTATTTTTACTGTTAATATGTTTTTCATTTCTATGCAATTATCCTTTATTTTTTAAAACTCTGTTTTACCTCTTATGGATACTGTAAAAAATAAATTAATTAAAAAGCGGCCTTTGTGTTACTGTGCATTGAGTCCATACTTTATGTTACTACCAAATCCCGAAAGGAACACTCTCACACTACCAGAAGGCAAACTAGGGGATGGGTCATGGGGTCTACCACAAACATTGAATTCGGGCAAAGAAATTTCAGGTTTCTGAGCCCTGAAATATTCAATATGTTACCCGAACATTGCAAAAACCATGACCCGGATTTAATTAAATAAATTTGTAAAAAAATGGTGAATGGGTAGATAGAGAAAACAGGAAACATTACTAAAAAATATTCTTAAATAATAAATATTATAATTATGTATTTTATGACTGTATAATAATAATCTAACTAGTGGGTAGTCGTGTTATTGTTTATTTTGCATAAAAATGTCTGCCTTAAAACAGGTTGTACCTAGTTAGGCAGACTGGACATAATCCAGAGAAATCTATTATTTAACACATGTAGTGGATAAATAAATTGTATTTTTTGTTGATAAATCGTGATTATTATTATTATTATATCAAAACATGTTTTTGCAAATCTAGATTTGTATTTTTCCTGGACTGGCTCCGAAGCGTAAGACTAATAATCTTACTTTCATGTAACAAAAATAGTCAAGATACGCTGCAATTGGTTAACATTGTATAGTTTAAGCCCCTGATTTATGAATCTTGTCTGTCCTTGCCTTGTTTTTGAACTTAATACATAGTACATCGCAGCGCAGCTGAAGTGCAGTGACGCTTTAGTGCGGTTTGACATTAGGTGCAAAAGTAAAATATCTACGAAGTTCAACAGTTAAATATTTTGAGTTGAAATTTTGTGAAATATTTTTTTACAGTTATTTTTAACTAACTAACTAAAATATATTTTTAGTGTTTCAGAATGTTTTTAGACGAGGTTAAATTTTTACTCCCGAGGAAATTATTCAGATTGAGATTTATTGCAAACAGAGAGGAAAACCATTTTTGAAAAGGAAATTAAATTTAAACATTTACAACAGGACTTATGCCCTGTGATTGCCTGTAGCTCAATCACAAATAACTATCGACGTGCTTAAAAACACGCTAAGCATTTGAGCGATCACAATGAACAATAATAACATATTTGCCGCAACAAATCGGTTTCTTAGAACAGGCATTTGTCCATATATGAACCGATTACAACATTAGGCATACTAATATTTTTGGCTTGCGGACCCTTTATATACTGAGCCTACTCCTAGCACAATCAGAATTTGCCAGAGTGTTTTTTGTGCCATTTTTGTAAAAATGTATGTTTAAACTAATAAATAAATAAAAATAAATAATGAACATGCTTAAGTTATCGCACTCATAAGTCAACGCGTGTGTAATCTCTAAGTCAACGCTCGTGTCGGTTTGTTTTTTGTTTTCCTCGTAAATAAATACAGTTCATTGGCGAAAAATCGGCGTTTACTATAAAAAATAATACAATATATTGTTTATGTTTTATTGTCAATATATTGCATTTGCAAAATAGTAAGGAGTATCGAATACAAAAAATCGAAAATTAAATTTCAATTACTATGGCGGCTGCTTTTCTTGACATTTGGCTTGCCAACCGCCGGCTAAATGCAATGAATAGTATGATAAATAATAAATGAATAAATAAAAATTGCAATTTTGGAATAATTTACATATTTACACCTGTGAAATTCAAATATGTGATTGCGCAGCAGGATTATACGTCGCGAAACGTAAATATTTTGACATATAATATTAGGTGTTCCAAAATCACTCGCAAACGAGTGGAGGCGTATAATAAAAAAAAAAAAAAAAAAAAAAAAAATTAGGTGTTCACGGATTTTGCATTGTGATCGCGAATACGATAAACAACCATGGTGAGAAATCGTTATCACGCCGCTTATTAGCACGTCGATAGTTATTTGTGATTGAGCTACTGCTGGTTTAAGTGGCAAATACAAGATGTAAATCATTCGCTTTTCATCCTATGTTTAAACATCCACGTTTCCTCAACTCTTCCATCTGTTGACTTTTGCGCGTAAAGTAAATTTTAAGATAGTGATAATAATAACCTCAACTCTTGTGTGGCTGTGATGTATCACTAGTCTACATACGATACAAGACTTGATAAATCTCTCTTATTTTTTTAAATTATGGAGTCGTATTTTTTATAATCTTCAAATGAACATTTTCTCTCCGGATTTCGAAAGTAAAATTTGTACAAATATGCTTGAATTAAAAAATAAATAAATTTATCATTGCAACGCGAAGAATGTAGGTGACGCCAATACAGCGATAAATATGTACAAGAGTGAGCACGAAGATGAAACGCTGTTCTGTGGCCGGTGTTTGTGAGAAAATATATTCAGTCGGTTATTGACAGTGATGGGGGATGCGCGCACGACCGGCGTATTTATGATTTTAGTTTTATTTAGCTATAAAAGGGCTAAGTTTCATAAGTTTCAAAGGAATTATTTAACTTATGTCTTCATGTTTGTTTTTTTTTTCGAATGTCTGAACCTTAGAATATTCCGTCTTTTGTGGTAACACGATGTTATATCACCGCGCGCGAAGGAATTATTTACCACAGTCTTTTAAGAATAAAAATGATTATCGAAGACATATGTAAATTAAACTATAACTTATAAAAAATACCACAAATGTTTGTGATTTAAAGTGGTTGTATTTTTTTTCTAAAACAAAAATGTAAGATTTTGCTTGCATCACTTTTTTATTTAACCTAATATCGTCAAATAATTTTACTTGTAATTTTAATAATCATTCTATTAAATGTAAGAACGTTCTACTAATCTATTTAAATTAGAAATTCATCATTGTCCTTTGTTATGTACTGTGAATGTCAATATTACTACTTAAGAAAGTTTGATTAATTCATGTCAGGATCTCAAGGCACAAATTTCACATACCTTCGATAATGTATTGGAAATAAATACTCAGTATGATACATTATTGGCCGAATCAAATATAGTTTGACATAGTTTAATGCCCTACCGAATCGAAAGATTTGGCGTTATCATTGTTGAAGCCCACAACAATAAAAGTATGATAATGATAGTAAAATAAAACATCTATAATATTATGAAACGTAAACTAATATTGAAAATACAAAAAATATCATGTGAATTTTAATTCCAATGAAAAACTTCTCAATATAGAAAACGTGAACTGTCAACTCACCCGAATTAATTTCCGATTATTCTTGTTATCTTTATAAATATAATTCCTCTGTACGTGTGATGTCACCGTACTCCTCCTAAACGGCTTAACCGATTTACGTGCGGTTTTCAGAGAAAGATAGATTTTTGCGCTGTGCGTGTTCGTAAATATTAAAATCTTAAATCTAATATGTAAAAGAGAAGAAAGGAGCATAAATATGTTATTCATAGATCTACCAGGGTTGCATTCGAGGATAATGCATTTACAAAAAAAAATGGAGGGATGTTGTTATTTTGTCTATAAAAAGTATGTTTTTGAATGTTTACCAACAGCATTTGTTTTTTGTGGATCTCAATCAGATTCTTTCCTTAAATTCGTTAAAATTACTACCTATTTATTTCTTTTTATTGGATTTTTGGTAAAACTGAAATAATATTAAATTCAATCCATTTTTAAAAATCGTATTCCTAGATAAGTACACCCCTCTGTTGGTGAGAAGACCGGAGGTTGACGTTTGCAAAAAGAATTCCATATTTGAAAAATATTTATTTTATGTTTTGAAATTCAACCAAAACAAGTAGAAATTCAATATTAACAATTTTTAGTTTTGGAATTTAATCACAAAAAAGTACCTAGGTACCTACTTATCAATTGAAAATCTTTTTCCAAGCTAATAGCTGGCAAGCCAACGCGCAACGTTGGGACAGGACAACGTCTGACGGGTCCGCTAGTTTTTTGTAAAATTATAAAAATAATATTCAATTTTCTATGCCATATTTATTATAAGTACTCTCGAATATTGCATACTTTGTTATGTTATCTGAAACGAGATGTTTATGACTAACATGAAATATTTTTTTAAGTTTTTATTTGAAGGGCTGAAGGCTATTGATACATCCTCCGACATTCATGTATCCATGTATTTATATTTCATTTCCAAATGTTTTTCTTTTAAGTATTGTT
This sequence comes from Micrasema longulum, assembly GCF_059751315.1. Classification (NCBI taxonomy): domain Eukaryota; kingdom Metazoa; phylum Arthropoda; class Insecta; order Trichoptera; family Brachycentridae; genus Micrasema; species Micrasema longulum. Next base: position 67,444 of record NW_028279237.1, on the reverse strand, counting down.
CAACTATTCAATACAAAATTATTTTTGCCTATATACGTAAAATACAAGACTGTTATTTTAAATTTATTTTAAACACTAAATATTTAGTAAGCAGTATTAATACGGTCATAGTTTATTACACATGATCAAAATGTCTTAATTTACACCAGACTTTTTAAGTAATATCTGTACCTTAAGCCATAGGAGTCACATTGAACGAAATGTTCAATAGCTCAAAAGCTCAATCACAAATAACTATCGATGTGCTTAAAAACATGCTAGGCATTTGAGCGATCACAATGAACAATAATAAACATGCTTAAGCTATCGCAGTCATAAGTCAACGCGTGTGTAATCTCTAAGTCAACGCTCGTGTCGGTTTGTTTTTTGTTTTCCTCGTAAATAAATACAGTTTACTGGCGAAAAATCGGCGTTTACTATAAAAAATAATACAATATATTGCACGTGCAAAATAGTAAGGAGTATATAATACAAAAAAGTGAAAAATAAATTACAATAATTACTATGGCGACTGCTTTTCTTGACATTTGGCTTGCCAACCGTCGGCTAAATGCAATAAATAGCACGATAAATAATTGATGAATTAATAGAAATAGCAGTTTTGGAATATTTTCCATATTTACACCGGTGAAATTTAAATATGTGATTGCGCACCAGAATTATACGTCGCGAAACGTACATATTTTGACATTTAATATTAGGTGTTCACGGATGTTGCATTGCGATCGCGAATACGATAAACAACCATGGTGAGAAATTGTTATCACGTCGCTTATTACCACGTCGATAGTTATTTGTGATTGAGCTACTGGAAGCAAGATTGTGTGATTATGCGATTTCTAAAACAACATAGCTTTTGAACAAAACGAGATAAATGCAATCAATAAAGAACTTGAGATAAAAAAAAAAACATTTTGATAATAATAGTACATATTAAAATAGCGTATCTGGAACTACTGGTGTTTTTTGCATTTAAACAAAGTGATTTTTTTTTTCAACTTAAAGAAAACATTTATATGACGAAAGTGGATTTCGGGGTTATATTCACACATAAAATAGCTTATTGCGATAATTTCTGCATTTATAACTTCAAAACGGCAAAAAGTAAACTCTCGTATTTTATTGTCTAAGGTATATATAGGTACTATTTAAATAAAAATAAAAATATTAAGAAAACAATTTAAGTTCTTCCTTTATCTCATGAATGAGGAAGTTCAGTGTTTTTTTAAAAAAAAAATATTTGTTAATAGACTGTTAAACTAAGTCAATTTTTTTTTTTTAATTTTTATATATCGTATTATCGGCGCTACGATTTTTCAAAGTTTTGTATTTCTGAAATAACTCCGCGTGTAACGTCAGAGGTTCATTTCCGCTTATTCTCATTCAGTTCTTCCCATTGGTCCAGAAGCGACAAGCAGACCGGAAATCTTCCATAGCTCTCAGATCATAGGTTGATTCACATGAACCAGTGACGTTATTTAAAGTAGTGCGTTTTTATCAAAATATTTTTTATTATTTTTTCTGTACATTTTCAAGAAACTTTGCCGTACAATTTAATGCTCTAATTTTTACCCCGCGTAAGAAAACATTTTTTATATCCAATTTCCCGTAGGGCTGAAGTTCCTCATTGCCCATCGCTCATAAATTATTGTTGTTTTAATAGCTTGCTCAACTCTATGTTAAGTTGCGTTTTTTTTCAAAATGAGTTGCATGAAAAAATTAAGACCAAAAGATCAATTTGTCAATTTTGACGAAAACTCAATTATTATTTAACTTTAAACTGTTTTGGTGCTACTGGTATTAAGAAATGTGTGTAACTGTACAAAATTCAACTTATTAATAAATAACGAATATTCAAACTCTCAAACCTTCTGAAGTTTCAGCATCGCTGGAATCTTCTGGGAAGTCGACGTCCATCCCCCTATCAGCCCTGTAGGAAATTTGCGCCCTTTGGAAGATAAATTCAGGAAGCGTCAGCTTGAACTCGTTGCTGTTCAGAATCCTCCCCATCCTGTCGAAGATTACTTTGTCGATATTTTCAGGCGAGAAAGCGCGCGCGGACTGCTCGCTGTACCCAATAACATTGTCGAGATAAGTCAGTACTTTAACTTTGAGGCACTCCGTGGCCGAAGGAGCCGAGAAACACTCGTCAATTATGGAAGATAAAAGTTCGTCGCCATTGTTGATTCTACCAGAACTGATCGAATTGTCGAAACCCCTTCCTTCGCACGCTGCGACCACGAGAATCAGAACACAAATGAAACTCTTCATCTTAATTATGTTTGAACTAATTAGATTTGACTGCTCATAGGCGCAGCTCGTTCAACGGGTGATGCTTGAGTGGTGTTTTAAATAAGTGGGCTGGGTTTATATATGCAATTGAAAACGTAGCGGGGAATCGCTAGGATAGTGCGCCGTGAATACTGATCGTGGTCGAAGAATATTTGACCGCACGTGCTCGAAGTATATTTGGTAGTGATGCCCCTTAAACACGCGTACTCTTTATATTTCGCAGTGAGGTGTTAGGAAGTGGATCGGACATTGCAAGGCATGTTCCGGTATAGGTGACGCTACGCAACGCTGCACAAAGACGAACACTTGTTGGGGTAGAGCATAGGTCTTCAACCCGCGGCCCGGCAATAACTTGGCAAAATTAAATTTATTGATCTTAATATAATTTACATATGTTTAGAAATGTAAAAAAAATAGTTAGGTGCTTGCATTAACGCGCGCAATTCGTATTATTTTGCTATAAAACTATTTTGATTGATGTCTACGTTACTTATGCTGGAGATGGTTCAGAAGAAATTTCTGAGGTATCTTTACTTAAGGGAGAGAGGATACTATCCGCGGTTGTACCCGCTTGACTTCATATTGGGAATGCTTGGCTACAATAGTTTGGAGAAAACAAGAAATGTATACTTGCTTATGTATTTTTTCCGATTAATCCGTAGTATTACGATCAACATAGGACTTTACTCAAACGTATTTCTTCGGATATCGACATTTTTCATATTAGTGAAAAAAAGTTCAGAGAGCATCATTTTTCTATAATTGCTGGGTATGTTTATTTTACCATCTTTGTATATTTAAATTTTAGTATTATTTTTTTCGTATTACGTCTGCATTGAAATAGTTTTGTAATATACGTAAACGTAAATAAAATAAATAAATTGAAATAGGTAAAGCTATCGCCACATAACCTTTCCAATTCTTAATAGGTTGACCACGGTGTAAAAATATAAATATGTTAGAATTTTAAAAAATATATTGTATTTTTTTATTTTATTTTATTTTATTCAGAAAACATACAGTCATACAAAATAAGTATTAAAAACAACAATTTTTTAACATAAAAAGACCAATTTAGTTTTCATAATTTAAAAAAATATAATATATGTGAAATGGGGATTCGTTGCAATATTATACACGTGAACAGCATAATATTCAATACTAGCGCCAAAAGATCTAGCGAAATCGACTCTAGCGGACGATTTTCTCATCTTGTCTACGCATGCGCAATCGTCCCAGTGCATATTCTGCTTTGCACAATCTTTTACTCTGAATTTGTAAGAAATATATCATATCTCCTAAAATCGTCTTTTGAGCGAGACTGAAGACTGAGACTTTAATGCTTCATACCGAAGAATTGTGCGTTAGAAAGATAAGATAATATACATATTCCGGGCATTGCCAACGCATGCGCAGATTTGAAGTTCGTTTGTAATGTCACTTTGAACATGCGTAATGACATGATATTAGTACGAATTTAGTTAACTTTAACGTGCGTATTATGTTGCGCATTTGGCGTTTCGGGGTCCGATGCGCGGGCTGTCATACTGGTGCTCGCTTATCACGTCAGATCTATCATATTACTATGATATTATTAAACTGAATAATATACAAGTTGACAAAATGTAGAAAAATGCACTGCCAATGTTTTCGGTCAGGAGCCGCCAGTGACTAGTAGGTATATTGGTAATCTGTGGCGTTAATGAGAGATTTAATAGAAAAAATACCCATTCACTGTTTCTGTTGAAGATGTCCCTGAAGAAGTTCAGATGGAATTGATGGAGTTACAACGCAACTCCACTTTGAAAGATGCATTTAATTTAAGTCAAGTCCAAGACAAGGATCAGAATCACCGATGATCACCCGGAGAACATTTTGAGAATTGCGTCAACCAGATATCGACAAATTAGTTAAAAGTAAACAATGTCAATTATCTCATTGATTTAATTTTACTAGTATCTTTTCCTAGTTGTAGCCATGTAAAATTTCATAATAAACGAGCTACTTTTTTTTTACCCGAGATACTTTTTTTCCTTAATTTTATACCCCCTCCCTACTGCACCCCCTTTCTTGTATGTCCCAGCGTAAAGGGGTGGTTTAATAACTTAAAAGTTTATTCCATTATCTTATATATTATTATTCTAAAACTGATTGAGTGATATCATTGTTTTTTTTATTTTTTATTCATAAATTTCATAAAAAGTACATGTTTTTGTACTATTCCAAACATACCTACTTTTACACATCTAGTAAATGTTACTACTGTAACTCTCCAAAAAAAGAGACTAACTCTTGTGCTTGGAGAGTGACTTACAAGAGACTTATAAGAGTTTATATAATTTTTAATACGAGTACATGAAAAAGAACAATAAAAACATAGGATATATAAAGAAAAAACACAGAACAATAATACATTCATACTAATTAAAATTTAATGTTGTTTTTACACGAGTTCAAAAAATTTCTTTAGATTAACTTTAAATTTACATATTAATATATTATTTTGAACAGTTTTTAGTTCATTAGGTAGATTATTGTAATTTTTTACACTTCTAAAGACAAAGCTATTTTGATCATGACTTGTATGTAATTTAGGAATTTTAATATTATGTTGTTATCTGAGTGACTTATTCGTTTCAAATTCTTTTGAATATTCTTTTTTATATATTTGTATAGTTTAATTTATTTTATAAAGAGTGTCTACTGTATGAACCTTAAATATTTTATATAGACTTTCCGTATTCAATGTTGAGGGTTTCTTTAAAATTACTACAATAATTAATCTTTGTACTATTTTATATGTGAAACAAAAACCAAAGTATTCTCGGCCTTTTTTCTTCAAAAAGGTTGAAGACCCCTGGGGTAGAGCGTCGCGACGCGTCGACGTCGTCAATTTGAGAAAAACTCTATTTTTGATTAAATGAGGGCATTGGAAGCGAAGATAGCAAACTCCTGTTTTGGTGTTTTCGAGAAAAATAACAAAAACTGCCACACTAATGCCAAAGAGAGTCTTTATGTTGGAAATGTTTTTTCACTGAACTTTAACTTTAAAATACTAATAAACTAGCTTTAATAGAAACACGAATTCAAAAAACTTTCTTAATATTTGTATGGCACGGCCATTTTGAAAATTTAAATCTCAAGCCTGTCATTGGTCTAATAACATGGCTTATGGATATTGCTATGTTTGCTTAACACTATTTTCAAACCATCACAAGTATGATTTTAAACTACATTTGCAACTCAACTCATGATTTTTATAAAAATAAAATTCATTAACTACAGAATGACATAAAAAAAAAATTTTTTTTTGGAGGTTGCTATATTTGCTTCCAATGCACTCAAATACAGACATGGCGAAATTAAGTTATTCAGCTTGGTTACCCGATGATCAACAATCTATCATTTATTTATTTATTTAAAAAATAAATTTAAATTATTTCATGACCTTTACCGTGTGTACAAGAAATAAATATTTTTGCACAACAACAAACTGTCACGCCGTTTCCCCGTGAGGATAGGCAAAGATGATAGAACGCCATATCATTTTGTGTTTGCGTACAGACCTCGTTTCCTCTACATTCATACATCTTCTCAAGGACGCACTCTCGTTATTCCTACTTTTGACATATCCAAGTATTGCAATATTTGTTTAATTTGGTCGTGAAATGTCTTCCTCGGTCTTCCTCGTTTTTTTGCATCCATTAACATTCGAATCATAAATCCTCTTAGCCGTTATTTTGCTGTCCATTCGCTCTGCATGTCCAAACCAATGCATTACGCCTTTCTTAAATTTGTCGATAACGCTTGTCTCAGTCTTACATAATGCAAAAATCTCGACATTATTTGTACACCAACCATAAATAGTTTCACCCTCAGAGTAATAATTCGCCAAGCTATAGAGGAGTCCAAATGTAGGAAAACCATTATATGACTATTGGGTATTAAGTTAGCTACAGTTTGCAGCAAAACCATTGTTTGTCAACGGCCCATTGGCCGTTCTCAGGTTGAGAATTGCCAAATGAATATTAATTTGCATTGTGTGTATTTATTATTGCAGGATTCTTCCAATTTATTTTTCTATAATTCGCCTATATTTATTTTATAGAACTGAAAATACATGTGCCTGTTCATTTATTTATTTTATTCACAATATACTTATGTTACATTTATTGAGACAAAAATCCTAACTCCATGGAACCAAAGTCCTGTGTTGAGTTTGTTTGTTTGTCTGTCACATCTCCGAAATGGCGAGTCGTAGCGGCCTGAAATTTGGACACGTCATTTTAGATGCAATTTCAAGGTTGAAGTTGTTATTTTAGAGTGAAATTTTAATCAACCTCTACTCGATAAAGACTCAAACTTTATATGGATGCCTAGTGCGCCCCAACTTATTGCCCGTAGTCAACTGTCATTTTTAACAGTAAACATATTTTAATTCACAAATATATCCCGTAAATTTAGAAAAAATAGTATCTGAAGTAAATATGTTGATATAAGGAAAGTTTTAAGAAACATAATACACGTGTAACCAATTTCTAACAAATTTATTTAATGAATCCGGGTCATGGTTTTGCAATGTTTGGGTAACATTTCGAAGGTTTCAGCTCTTTTACTTCACAAAAGTCAACAGATGGAAGAGTTGAGGAAATGTGGATGTTCAAACATGGGCAGAATGGTAAATGTCACACAGTGTGTAAAGATGCCACTTAAATCAGCCAATGACAGGTCATAAGCCCTGTAAATGCCTAGACTTCCATATTCCCTTCTCAAAAATGCTTTCCCTCTCTGTTGAAATAAATTGGAATATTTTAGGGCCTAGAGACCTGTAAATTTGAAAAAAAAATTGCCGAATTCAGCGTTTGTGGTAGACCCTATGATCCATCATCTAGTCTGACTTCTGGCATTCTGAGCCTTTTTTAAATTTTTTAAATTTGTACTATTTTTTTTTTATAAACTTACAGATTATTACATTTATTTGACAAAAATCATATATATATATTTTATTCATGCTCTGTTGTTGAAAACATTTTTTTTACATCTTTTGAAAAGTTTATCTGAGTCTTTTGTTTAGTTTTTGTTTTGTCTGGTAGTTTATTGTATACTTTCAGTCCATGGTTTATTAGTCTCGACTGTCCTTGTCTCGTTTTAGAAGGTTGTATATTATGTTTTTCTGATATTCTCGTATTGTGTCCATGATTACTACAATTTTTTTCAAGTTTTAGCTCTTCGTCTACAATAACATCAGTGGCTTTTTTATGAATACATTTTAAGGATTCCAGTTTAAAGAGTTTAGTTACATTTAATTGCTTAGTTTGTTCAAAGAGTTCTTTAGTTGCTGTTAGATAGGGGAGGTCATAAACTAACTTAAACTTTACTTTCCTATTTTCCCCAATTCAGTATATTACAGCTAATGTACTTCCGGATCACTTTCATTTGGCACAAAAGCACTAAGGCTACTAGATTGCAGGGAGCTTTTTAAAGTAGCCTTTCTCGTTATTGTATGTGACACCACCACCATCAAGGAGACCTATGTCCTCACATAATGGCGTGCGGTATGTGGGGGGCAAGCTGTAGAATCGGGATGCCAATGCAGTGCCCTATGCACTGCTGGGTGCAAAAGCAATGACGGTGACATAGCACTTTATAACATGGTGTATTTTCTCAACCATTTTCTATCGATTGAAAGTGAAACAATCGTATTATCAAATTGCAATATCATTTATTATTCCGCGTATCCTTGTTGGGCAATGCTGTATGAGAACTTTCTTCAAAAGTTAATGACTTATATCCTGATTTCAAATCAGGTCCTGCTTACTAATTATCCTTATATTAGGTACAATGCACGTGAACAACGGAAGTTAATCGTTTGGCGGATAGAACGCTTGCACAGGTAACTAAAAATAATAATATTGGGTACCTAATGAGAATTATGCGCTAAGAGTATCAATGATGAACTTCAGCCCTACGGGAAATTGGATACAAAAAATGTTTTTTTGAGTGCGGTAAAAATTAGAGCATTAAATTGTAAAGTAAAATTTCTTAAAAATATACGAAAAAAAAAAAAATTAATAAGACCGCACTACTTTTAATGACGTCACTGGTTCATATCAACTGTCGAATGATATGAAAGCTTTGAAGGATATCCGGATTGGTCACCGTAAATGAACCAATCGGAAGAACTGTCATAGAACAACCTCTGACGTCACACGCGGAGTTATTTCAGAAATACAAAGCTTTAAAAAATCGTACCGCTGATAGTAATAATAATAAAAAAATAGCTTATTTTATATTGTATTAACAAATAAAAAAATAAAAAATGACACTGAACTTCCTTATTTTCTAGAGAAGCCCTTAGAATTCCCTTCTATTGCGTAGAACAAAAGCGTTCCAATTTTTTGGTTCGGTTTTAGTGTGGTTTTTAGTTTAACAACAAACGTGTAACGGATGTTTTCGGTTAGCGCTTGCAATTCTCAACCCAAGTACCTACGGCCCGTTGTATTGCTGTAATATATAGCTAACTTCATGGTCAATAACCATGGAATAGTTTTTTTTCCGTATGGGCGACTCTATTAGGTTATTACTCTAAGTGTAAGTTCACGCGAATTGTCATACCCACCTTGTTTAGTGTTGACAAAAAAATTGTATGCTCTGCATCTTGTGGTTACCTACCGTGTTATATGTGACTCGTTGCACATTATTCATTCAACATATTGAATATACCAATTCATATACCATACATATACCAATTACCAATTACAATTACAATACATATACCAATTCCCGAAAGTATTCTTTTACTTACACTTCTTTTACTTTACTGACAAAGATATACCTCCTTATGCTCCCAATGAAATAAGATTCTTTACGGATGGTAGCCTGCTCGACGGCAAAGTGGGAGCGGCATTCGTTCCTTTTGAGAGTGATAAAGAATTACCAGGCAGAACATTTAAATTAGATAATTTCTGCTCAGTTTTCCAGGCTGAACTACTCGCAATACGAGAAGCTCTCGAATGGTTATTAAAAAAACCACCAGAAAGATAGGTTATTGTAAAAATATTATCAGATTGTCGTTCGGGCGTTCAAGCTATAACTGATACTCGGTCGGTAAATCCATTAATTGTAGACATTCAGAGTAAAATTAAGGATCTAAAAATAAAAGTGATGTTCATTCAAATACCCTGGATAAGAGGACATGCTGGTATCGTAGGGAATGAGAGAGCGGATGAACAAGCAACAGCCGCAACTTGTAAAAGAACGGCACCTTTCTTCTCAGAATTTCCCCTTAGCTTTGCTAAACGCTGTATAAAACAAAATACGCAGCAGCGTTGGGAGGATCATTACCGCGCTTCTTCTACAGGTGAAATCACTTAAATGTTTTTCCCAACGCTGGCTGATGAACTTCCGTCATCATCACCAAAGTACTTTCGAAACGACCCAAATTTTTACCGGACACGGAGCTACGAGAAGTTATCTATATTGGTTTAAATTAAGGAATGATGACTATTGTCCATGCGATGATATTTCTTCACAGAGTATCGAATATCTGTTATCTCAGTGCCCATTTTTCAGTTTACAACGCCATAATCTTGAAGCAGAACGCAGGAAAGATGGAATATCCCTAACAGATATCCACACTGTAGTTAAAAATAGTTATCTCGCGCCATTGTTCTTGAACTTTGCAACAATGGTGATTCGACTCATAAAGGTATTTAACCAAAATCATTGATCGAACATCCAATTTCCAAGACAAACCAAAACGATTTTTCGTACCTTAGCCTTGTACACGACACGTAAGGCCACTAAATACAGGGGTCCAAATATATATTTAAATATATATATTTACCAATTTATTTTTTTTAAATGCTTTATTCAGAATAAAGTTTTGACACTAACTTTAACTTTTCAATAAAAAATAAATAAACAAAATCGTAGTATGTAGGTACTGTTGACCCGTTTACTAATAAAGTTATGTGTTATTATCATAAGCATTTAGTATGCTAAGCGTCAGCTCAGTCCCTGCGTTAAATAACTCCATATTCGAGTATGGAATTCGCCACTAAAACCTCTTGACCGAAATATACCCGCCGCTCAGTGGTTGATAATCCAAATTAATTGTGTCGAATTTTGAGTTATGTAGCGCGTCAAAATACCGACGCGTGACTCAACAGATCAAGCAATCAAATTTGATGTAAAGAATTTAGCTCATAGAGGAATATATTAGAGAAAAATATATGTTTATTCATTTGAACGTTTTATACAAATATCAGTTGTTCAGCAAATTGACAGCAGTAAAACAAAGTTATTCCCATAGACAATCGTCATAAATTCTGGCAGAATTCTTCGACTGGGTTGTTTTATAAGAGTATTCAATGCTCAATCCCCATTACACCATGGTTTGAAATCGAAAAGCAATCAAAATTGAACATCTCTTTAATATCAAGAATGAGAATAGGACATTGTCTCTTTGCCTCGCATTTATCGAGAATAGGTGTCTTTACTTCGGCAATGTGTCTTTGTGAAAATGACGATGAGACTTTAGATCATCTGTTCTTTGACTGTCCCCTCTACGACAGAAGCGAATTCCTTCAAAATATTGTGAAGAATATAATACGTTCCCTCTTAACGTAAAATTTTTACTCGCCCAGAATGATTTGGATACTTATTTACTTCTAAATAAATTCTTAAGGACAAATTATAAAAATATTTGAATTTGTTAAATATTATTTGCCAAATTTAAATAATAAGTCTAATTGAATGTCCCTCTTTACTTTTGACCCAAAACTTCATGTTATGTTTACGTTTAATTTAGACGGTAATAATATTTTATTGTCACATAACTCTTTCATATTGATTTTAACTACCTCACATTATGGTGTCTAACTTTTTTTTAAATGTCCACGGAATCAACTTCAATGTCCATGAAAATGACTATTCACTAAAAAAAGGTGAAAACGTTAAATACTTAAAAAAAAAACTTTAAACATAACACAATAACAATAATACAATCTGAGAAAACAGTGCTTTATTTATTCGGTTCTTTATTGTTTACTTTTTATCATGAACACTAACTTACTACTTTGCTAATGTATATTTTTTTATGTAAGTCTTTGTCATAAACTCTCAAACTATTTCAAACTTAAAATTTACAAATAGGGTTCAAAATTCCAACCGTCTCTGCGCTCTGTAGCTGCAGGATGTGTTTTAATCAAGCTCTTATTTGTTAATTTGAAAATAATTTAATAATATATATATAATAATATTTAATAATAATTTTATTTTTAAATCCTGTAAATGGGGGCTAAGCTTCATGCCGCCCATGCGCTCTGTAGCTGCAAGACATGATATAATCTAGCTCCAATTATTATATGTTATTAAATTAAATTATAATTGGAAACCAGGAACTTAAATCCCAACCGTCAATGCGCTATGTAGCTGCAAAACGTGTTGAGATGTTTACTGTACAGCGCCCTTAAGGCGATTTTCAGAAAAATGGCGCTATATAAATTATCCGCAATAGTAATAATAATAACTCGTACTGTAGTGTTATAAAACACAAATAAAATTCTACATTTAACAGTAATAAAAAGTGTCCATGAATTTTACACTTTTGTCCATGGAATTGGGCAATTTGTGAAATAAATAATTATATTAATAATCGTTCTTTGCCAAAATTACTCTATTTTTATCTAAATGCTTTTATGCTCATCTTTGCAATACCCTACCGATACCACACCTCACTCATATAACTTGCACCTGTCTTGGTACGGGTTTACCTACACAGATAGATAAAACATAAAAAAAACTGTAATTGTAAAATAAACATGTTGGTATACTATTAGGGATAATAGCTCAATATTTTTTTTTAATGTGTACATTGCACATTAATTGAAGCTAAACTGGCAGTGCACAACGGATTTTAAGTCCCAACACTTATGTATGGAAGTGAAAAATGGAGCTGACAGAGGAACGATGAAAGTCGAGTGAACGCGGTCGAAATGCGATCTCTTGAACGAATGTGTGTGAAATCAATATAAGGCAGGGTTACGATTGATGAAATCAGGCGAGAGTGTAAATCAGTCAGGTATAATTAAGATTAAGAAAATGTCTCTGAGATCTTTTGGTCATGTAGAACGAATGGATGACAAAAGAATGGGAAAACAAGTAACTATATATGGCGAAAATGAACGATAACGTGAGACGAGGACGACCAAGGAACACGTAGCATGATCATCTGATCAAAACCAAAATCTTAAGTCTGTTTATGTCAAAAGCAGGCAGAACCGAAGGGCATGTATGACAAGACGTATAAATATTTAAGAAGCTCGAAATGTATGTCAGGATAGACGTGTGTAGCGGTATATTCTCTCCGCCTACCCCAACGGGGAAATGATGTGATGGTAGTAGCAGTATCATATTATATTATGTTGTCTTATGTAAATGTGTTTTTTTTTTAATTGCCAAATAAATATATTATTATTGATTCATTGTAAACATTTATATTTATCGGTTTGTGGTCCCGTGGTTAGTGTTGTGGACTCACGGATCAAAGTTCCGAGGTTCGCAGCCCGCTCTACCACAACTTGATTCTAATTTCCTAATAGTGAGTTATTTACAACTTGTTGAAAGTAGCTTCCGAAATTTAATTTAGGTTAAATTATCAGGACATAATTTTTTCTTTTGAAAAATAAACGAATAAAAGCACATACTGTTATTTACGATTACATGGACACAAACGAGGAAGTTCAGCCCTACTTCAAATTGGATATTAAATTGTTTTCTTACGCGCGGAAAAAAATAAAGCATTAAATTGTAACGCAAAGTTTCTTTCAAATGGATGAAAAAAATAATAAAACGAATTTATATATTTATTATTACTATCATAATATGTTTTTATAGTAAATATATATTATAAATAAATTATATATGTAGCTTAAGAACAGTTATTTTTGTATTTAGTAAAGCTGGTACGAATATTTTATTTAAATTTTTACGTGCCTAACACTTATTTTGTATTGCAAATGTACTTGAATTTTTTTGACGATAAACGCCGTATTTCGGCACTGAACTGAAAAATTAACAATATTACATAAATTTACTTACTAGTATTATATTAACAAACAAAATAAATAAACTTCATATAAATTTATCTATAATTCTATGTAATACGAGTATATTGTTTATCCCTAACAAAGCATTTTCATCGAAAAGTGAAGACGCTTCTAGCTTTCTTAAAACTTTCTGTTAACTCATTAAACATTTTCAAATCTTTATTTTATAGGTTGTTTTGAGATCCAATCAGTCTCACCTTAGAAAGCCTGAAATCACACTTCCACTTCTCGTCCCGTGTTTGTGAAAATCCTTATCATATTTAATACCTTCCAAGATGATCCAGGAGCCGTCCAGTTTTAGCTAATAAATGAAAGTCAGAGAATTTAACATATTACAACAGAGATGAAGAACATTTGAGCGAAGGTAATATAGAAGTCTAGGCGTCTACAGGGCTTATGACCTGTCAATGGCTGGTTTAAGTGGCCACTTTACACACTGTGTAACATTCACCATTCTGCCCATATTTGAAAATTTATATTCCGTCAATTCTTTCATGTGTTGATGTTTGTGAAGTTAAAGAGCTGAAACCTTTATTTATGCGGGTGAGATTCATCTAATTGATTTATTTCACCTACATACTAGGCAACGCCTGAAAATGTTATTTTTTCAATTTCTATACTTCTTCATGGACCAGGTGGATTTATCAACAACACTTTGAGTTTGTCTAAACTTTTGTAGACAAGGACTGGATTCGACTTCCTGGGGAGCTGTTTATATTAACATATTACAACAGAGATGAAGAACATTTAAGAGAAGGTAATATAGAAGTCTAGGCGTCTACAGGGCTTATGACGTATATTAGAGCAATAATAAATTAAGATTGGAATACTTTGCTTGAATTAAAATTTAGTTTTTTTTTCATCCTTTCTTTTATTTTTTATTTTTAATATACTGCTTATTAATAATTTTGGTTATTTTTTCTACATAAGTCCCGAATTTTATTTTATTATCAAAGGTCAACCTAAATACTTTATTTTATCGACTTGTTCAAACTGTTATTTACTCTTACAAATTTTCTTCATTTTTAATATTATTTCCATTTGTAAATACTCACTACAAACTGTAAAAAAAATTTTTTCACTTAAATTTTAATTTTTAAACAACTTTCATTTACGTTTTTCTTTTTCCTTCTCTTTTTTATACTTTCATAATTAACCTTACATATAATTGCTTTATAATATGGAAACTTCACTGGTCCATTAGAATTAAGTCTAATTGTGTAAAATATTAAACTTTGTAACTGTACTGTATGTTTCCTAAATAAAAGAAAATAATTTTTTTTTTAAATGTATTGAGTTTTTCTACTGACATTTCTTGGTTAAACTGCATTTTAATTATAATAATAAAAATACTTTATAGTTTTATTCCACTCTTATTTATTATTATTTTTAATTTTTTTTCGTTCAGTCTGACCATGTCGGTTACGGCAAAACCACTGGGAAAAAAAATATTAAAAAATTATAAATAAAAGTGGAATAAAACCATAAAGTATTTTTATTATTATAATGTTAATTTTGTATTAAAATAATGTTTCTATCTTCCTCAGAACCTCCAATAACCATGAATTTACTTTATGTAAGTATTACTGTTAATTTTTTATTGTTCTCGAAATGAACAAATCTGTGGCTTGGATGCCTGATTTTATATTTTTCTTGACAAGATTTTATAAAAGGTCGATATACATTTAAAAACTAGTATTTTTAACTATTTTATACACTCATACATGTATGGTAATGTTTTTTTCAAAAATAATTGTTTTTAATGACTTCAAACAGTAAATAATAACGCCACACAATGACTAAATTATTCCCCTGCTATAATAAAACGATTTACGACATTGGCTTCTATATATATCAATATCAAAACAACGATGTTTTATCAAGATATATCAACAAAAACACATTTTAAAAAATAAATACAAAGACATATTTTTTTTCTTCGTTTATTCAATAAATATTAAAAATAAAATAAATTATTTACGCATGTTACTACCAACGAGAAGCTGTTTTGAAATATATTCACGGGATTATTTAATATTTTTTATAAACCATGTTCTATTCGTTAACAGCTTTTTTCCGTGTCATTCAATCCCACTTTACTTAAAAACCTTCCAAATTCTAAGTAACTCTTTGGATCTATGGGCGAAAATATTGTATTTGTCATTGAAATTATTTCTCATTTTGAGACGTCAACGTCAGGTCGCTTGTGATGGATTTTAGTATGGTGATGATTGAGTTATTTATTTCGTTTTTTTTGGTTTAGAGGTAGGCGTTGTATGCCATGTTTTGGGCATTAGGTTCGTCGATAGATCTGGCTTTGTATGCGCTGGCCATGGCTTCCCAGGGTCCATGGGATAGCTGAGGGGGAGAATTGTCGGCAGCAATCTGGAATATTGGAAAAAAAATCACCAGATCAAATGATGCAATTGGCTCGATCAGAAGACATTGATTTACAAGCATTCAATAAATTATAAATATGGATACAAATTCTGAAGCAAACATGGATTTGTTGGGCTAGTAATTGAAACTGGTGTATGCTTAACACGAGTTTGAAATGATCTTTTAAACTCCGTAATATTATTAAAAATGTAAACCTATTTTTTTTGCTATCGATTTATATCTCTTTCCTTTATCTGATAATTGTTATGTTGGACCAATACATGAAGCTTTTAAATATAAATCATTACAATTTTAAAAACAGTGAAACTGGTACACAGAGACTAGATCAAACAAGTTTAAAAAATAAATATATTTGCTTCCAGAGAACTTATGGCAGAAGAAAATCTACATTGAGATCGCCAACTGAGACGTAATGTTAAAAAAATACATATTTATTCTAACTTCTAAATACTAAATTTTATATTGCTATGAATGCGTTTGTTGCAAAGTGAGATAGCAGGAATCACTAAAATGAATGTTAATTAATCAATGTAGATTAAATTTTCCTAATTTTTTATTAAAAAAACGGCGTCAAATGGAAAACCTAAGCGTTGATTTATGCACTGAAATTGAAACTGCAAGTCAAAGATGTAGACAAGCATATTCACTTTTCCGTTTTTCTTTAAAAAATTTAAACATAATCGATTGCAAGGTTACAAATACGTTAAACATGTTTTTACCTTCTTGCACAGCTGGAAGACGGCGAGAGCTGTAGAGATGACGAAAGAGAAGAAAGACAGCTGAAGAGCATTCCAAGCCTTAAGTCCAAGCACTCCAAGGGCAAGAGGAACCAGGGTCATGGCTTTCAGGAGAACGAAGACGAGGATCGGGACGATGATCTTCTTCAGCTTGGACTTGCGGGGCTCGGCAGCGCTCCTTTCTTCATCGGCGAACTTGACGTTGACGCTCAGCTCTTCGGAGTCCAGGTTTCTCGGGCTGACGGTGACTTTGGCTCCAGCGATGGGGAGTTTGAAGGTCACATCGTGGCTTTGAATGTATTCTTGGACAACGTCGAAGAAGTCTCCGCCTTCAGATCGGCCGGTGATGTCGTTCCCGCTGTAGCTATTGCGTACAACTTCAACGGTTTCGGATACCTGAGAAGAAAAAAAGCCAAGAAGCCCAATTACAGTGGTGAATAGTATTGTGGAAAAGATAAAAAATTACAGATCACGGATCAGAAGTTGTATTTCACAATCCAGTTGACTATAAACGAACATCAGCCATTCAATTATAAATTACCACCCTCATTATTAATTGTCCTTCATCCCGTGGTGCGCAAAGCACAGAATAACTATTTTAAAAAAATAAAATATTTAGACCCCTGTATTTAGTAGCCTTACGTGTCATGTACAAGACTAAAGTAATCGAAAAAAATCGCTTTCGTTTGTCTGGAAATGGGATGTTCGATCACTGATTTTGGTTTATTACCTTTATGAGTCCAATCACCATTGTTGCAATGTTCAAAAACAATGACGCGTGATAACTACTTTTAACGAAAGTGAGGATATCTGTTAAGGATATTCCATCTTTTCTGCATTCTGCTTCAAGATTATGGCGTTGTAAACTGAAAAATGGGCACTGAAAAATTGGCGGCCTCCGTGGTATAGTGGTCAAGACGCTTGACTCACGCTCGGAAGGTTCCGGGTTCGATTCCCGGTGAGAACACAAAAATCAAAATGAATTTTTCTCAAGCCTGGGTGTTCTGTGATGTAATTCACCACTGTAATTGGGCCTACTGGCCTGTAGTGGTGCAAAAATAAATGAAAATGAAAATGAAATAACAGATGTTCGATAATCTGTGAAGAAATATCATCGCATGGACAATAGTCATCATTCCTTAATTTAAACTTATACGAGTATAAGTAGCTTCTCATAAAAATTTTGGTCGTTTCGAAAGTACTTTGGTGATGACGACGGAAGTTTGCTGCATCAGCCAGCGTTGGAAAAAACATTTTAGTGATTTTACCTGTAGAAGGAGCGTGGTAATGATCCTCTTAACGCTGCTTCGTATTTTGTTTTATACCGCGTTTAGCAAAGAGAAGAAAGGTGCCGTTCTTTTACAAGTTGCGGCTCTTGCTCGTTCATTTGCTCTCTCATTTCTTACAATACCAGCATGTCTTCTTATCCAGCATATTTAAATGATCATCCCTCTGCATGACTACTACGTTTGATTGTATATTGATCATTTATTGATTTATAAATTATCAACAAAGATTAACAGTAAATGTAATGTGACCTCACTGGGGTTACACGTGCCGAGAAAGAAGAATTTGATACATGAAGTCAATATAATTGGTTTTACGCTTCAAGTTCAATCCAAAAGCAATAAAATACTTTCTTTCACGGTAGTAAAAGCAATAAAATACTTTCTTTCACACGACATTCAAATTACGAATGAAATGTAACTTCCTGAATATTTGAGTTTTTTTATTTCTCCTCCCGCTTTCCTTACTTCTTTACTCCCTCCTCTCTTCATGGTATAGTGAAGATATTTAGTCAATGTTCTCATGAAATATATACTAAGCAAACTTATAAATCTACATTGAATGAGTTACTGAGATGTTTGCGAACAACTTTAAAAAAAAAATTATGAGATTTTTAAATTAAAATGGCCATTAAAATTGAAGTATTTGGGTAAATTATAAGGACGCTAATATTTCTTTTCTATAAAAAAAAAATGCCTCACTAACTCAATGTAGAATGCTAAGAGTGCGGTGTTCAGTAGTGAAATTGAAATCTGTTTTTGCAAGATTTAGAGACGGTTTCGAATTACGCTATTATTTAGGTAGGAAGGTTTTTATGTATAGTTTGTTTTGACATTAATAACTTATTTTCCATTTATGGTGGAGATTTCTAAGTTTGCTTCTTATACCTATATACTCGTTTATGTTGATCAATATTTTGTTTTAAAATGAAAATATTATAATATACCATACCGCCCTTATGCAAATGTATGTACACTGTGTGTGTATCTAAAGTATTTAATTAAATAAATCGATAAATACTATGGTGAATGTCGCCCTTTTATTACTTATTTGATGTCAATCTTACAGGGAATCGAACTACACAATGAGGCAGAAAAATCTCTACCTGAAATATTTTTTCAGGAATTTTACCTGGGTATAGCCGTCAAGTTAAAAACACACAACTAAGGTTCTGGTTTTATTTCAAACACATAATTGCAATAGGAATAAAATGGACGATAACACTTATCGATTTTTGGCTTTCAAGTTTCGGGCCCGGGTTCGATTCCCGATGAGATCATATTAATTTAATTATGAGTCTGCGCTGTAACCGAGCGTTTTGACTGATGCGTCATGAATAATAATGAAAGTGTATTTTAATATTTACTACATTGACAAACACCGATAAACCCTTTGCTTACAAATTATTATATAATTTTTTAAGATACTCGTATTACACTACCAATCAAATTCTTTGGTGAATTAATTGCAATACACAAAAAATTTTGCCAAAAAACACAGGTAATAACTAATGAGTTTTTTTTTTCTTTAATGCTGAGTGCGTTGTTAAGTCAAGTGTTTTATGCTTAGGGGTCAATTTTTTTCTAGTATCTATCAAACAAAAATGTACTTAAATATTTTTTAAAACACATTTTTTATTTAGGCATTTTATGACATTAAAACTGTGTTCGATTCCCGACATGGTTGACATGAAATATTTATTTAAAAAATGTGTTTCTACACTAGAATATTTCATAGTCCCTGGTGCGTAAGGCTTATCATCCTAACTTTATTCAACACAAATGTTTAAGATATGCTGGGATTGGTTTACCAATACAGTGCCCTATACACCATTAGGTGCGGAAAGGGAATAATTATAATGATGAAACTGTTTAACTTCGAATTACTATGCCATATTAGCGCATCATTAATGGACAACAGGAAAGCTTTTTCTGAAAAATCTACTGAAATCGTTCGTTAATCAATGAAAAGTTCTTTTTTCAGGAATTGAAAAAAATCACTATTTGGATCATGAGATGAAATTCAAACGATATTCAATAATAAGTGAACTGAATCAATTTTAATGTTGAAAAAAAACTACTTTTTGTCCATTGAGTTTACACAATTAGTCAACATTCTAAATAATTTGAGCCAAATTTCTACTTTTGATTTTATTGGTTATTTTGATTTTTCCACATATTTTAATTTGGTTGCCATTCCCGTTAGTCCTTAAAATTGTTTGTGTTAGAAAATCTGAATTAGATTTTTACGGAGCAAAGAGTTGAGTCCAGACCGCACGAAAACACTACCTAATTTTCGATTACCTGGTATGAATCCTTCTTGAAGATTGTATCCAGAAGAGACAGGACTTTGAATTTCATGCAAGCAATGGCGTCGTTTCCGCCGGAGCACCCTGATCTCATTTCCTCGACCATTCCATCCATGGGGGTTCCTTTCCAGAAAGCGGGTTTAGTAGGTTGAGCAGCCACCCCCACAAGCGCCAATCCCAAGAAACACAACACTTTTCCGTTCATTTTTATGTATTTGGTATGCCAAACGAATGACTCCTCGACGCTGTTGCTGTGACTAAGAACAGATGCCTACTGATGCATTTGGGGTGCGGGCGAAGCTATTTATACACCCATTTGCCCGCGAATCAAAAAGCGAATCCTGAAACAAATGAATCCGTTTTACAGTTGGGCGCTTGGCAATGGAAAGCGGTTTTCGAATGGTCTGCGCTTCATACGCTATAAGCGTCAATATCCTGTACACAATTTTCTCTTTTTGTTTCTGCTGCTATAAAGTTCTTCCTCGATTCAAATACGTATCCTATTTTGTTTCCGTTGTTCTACTTTTTGTCTTTTTCTTTCTTTCTTTATGATTGATGGGGCAGTGGGTGACGGATATAGTGACTTAGTGCGGTCAATTACTATTCTATAAACGGTCGACGCACGTGCTTCTTGTTTTGAATTTTAATCAAATGGAGGTATTGTCAGCGTCTTTAATTTGAACATAGCAAATGACTTTAGTGTTGAATTGTTCAATGAAATTACAATATTATTTCAATTTATTTTCAGGAGATTACACGTCGTTTTGCTGTAATAGCAAAAGTAAAATAATGTATTAAGTAATCAATAACATATAACAACAGAGATGGAGAACATTTTAGATACGGAAATATATTTCCGTATCTAAAATGTAGAAATCTAGATATTTAGAAGGCTTGGTTTGTTTGAGTAGCCACTTGACATACTGTAACATTTAGCGCTCTGCATATAATTGAATATTCATATTTCTTTCATCTGTTGAATTTTGTGAAGTATCTAGAAAGTGAAATCCAGTCTTTGTCTGCAAACCTTCGGTAAATATTTTTGATTAAATTATCTGGTCCAAAAAGAAACATATTTTTTTAAATGTTTTGAGGCATTGCCCAGTATGTAGATGAAATTTGATAATTCTGTTCGAAGAATTTCAACCACTTCAAAAAATCTGTCAGCTGTTTAATTTCACAAAAATCAACATATGGAGAATTGAAAAAATATAAATGTTATTTTGGTTTTCAAAAAGATTTAGGGTGTCTCTAAACTTTTACTGTGTTAATAACATATTTATGTACATTGTTATTATACACATAAGAATCTATTCATGTGTTCCCCATTTCAAGATTCAAAATATAAAAAAAATAAAAACATTGTAAAATAATTGTGTCGAAGGGTGTCAACTTTCGGAGAAAATTATGCTTCTAATTGGCTTTTGGGTCAATTCGCAAAAAAAAAAAATTTCTCAAAGTTCAGCGTTTGAACTACTTTCAAATAAAATATAAATAAAGTCAAAGTTTTGCAATCGAATTTTTGGAAAACTAAAATTAATATTGAAATATTTTTTACTAATTGAAGTCAGGCGTAGCCTTGTAGTGCTAATAATTTGATTTTACTCTACAAGCATTTTTAAACAAACAAATTTTGTAGTATTTTTCTTAAATTCTACGCTAAATTATGCCTGGAATAGACATTAGAAAGCTCACTGGTGCGGGTGTATCTACAGTAAGCTCCGAATAAAATTGTTTTGTGAGGGTGTATGAGAGTATATACATATATATAACAGTTTTTTAAATAAACAGTTTTTCAGTCACTCTCTCACAAATGCCTTCCCGAATACCAGCTGTGCGAAAAAAACAACTGCACGCTTGGCGTTGGGCTGATAATGTCTGAACTAAAATCAATTTGCCGTGTTCCCATTTTTAGCTCCGATTTGTATATTTTTTTAAGAAAGAGTATCAGATATAAATTTTATGTATTTGAAAATGTAACTTTAAAAAAAAATATTTATTTGTTCATACACATATTATTACAAACAAATAATAACGTATCCCTTACTATATGAGGCCAAAAGTCCTGTGTTGAGTTGGGATACAACATAATGGAAAGTGGAAGCATTACAATAACATGTATTTTAATAAACATCTCGACAAAATGCTGAATACTGTATGAATTTATGCAATATCTCGCAGCAGTCTCCTGCAATGGTCTCTTCCTTTAGACAAAAATCCAAACTTGTACAGTTTTCCTGAAAACGGCTTTCATTTTGGAGAACTTAGTATGTTAATCCAGGACAAATAATTCTCTTAGGGCCACAGAATAGAAACTTTTCTGAGCAAAAGTCGTTCGTGATTTTAGTAATAAATAATCCGAATTACAAGTAAATCTCGTACGAGCATTCTTCTGGGATCATCTCTTGTAACAATATTTAGAAGACGGCAGATATAAATAGGCACTTTAGGGTATTTTTAGATAGTTTTAGTTCTTTTAAAAAACAATTCACAAAAAAAAAACAAATGACAGCGACACGCCAATGGTGGCGTGAAAAATCATTGCTCTAATGTAATAACCCACGGAAAAAATACGGGTATACGTTTCAACACAGAAAAGTCTTAACATAAAATCCTCTAAACATTATAGTTTATGGAGTAACCTATTTATTGTACACCAATCATACTTTTAAATATTAACACTCACTTCCCAGCTGATGATTTTACTTGATAATTTATGCACAGTCCTTCTGTCGAACGCAGTCCGCTACTTACTATTTAAGGACATGGAACGAACGATCGCTTTTCATTTCTGCCGTTTTAATCCCGTTACCATTCATAATAGTGACGGATGCACTTCTACAAAAGCATTTTATTTAAATAACGATCGATTCATTATTTGGAAAAATTGTCATCAAAGTACTTCACAACTCAGCGTATCAATTTAAATATGAACATCCCTATAGTATTGTAAATATTCGTAAACCATAAATAACGGGAACATTTCGTGTCGACTCCCTGCCGTAGAATACGTCATTGTGTACTAAACTTTTCAACATTGCTGCTTTCAGTCTAATTACAAACATAAAAAACATCCATCTTAGTAGAATACTTGGTATTTGCAATGGAAGTTTTAGTGATATTGACATTGGAGACATGGGAAATATTCCTGATGATAGATTACTGTTTTATCATCATCAGTGGCACTACAGCCCGCTGTGGGCCCTGGCCTCCACCAGAATCTGTCTTCATTCCTCCTTGCACGCTGCAGCTCTTTCCCAGTTTGTCAGGCCAATTGCGATTATGTCACTTTCCACATTATCCAGCCATCGTAACTTTGGTCTGCCTCTGCTTCGTCTGCTTTCCGGAGTGGTTTAAAGAATCTTTGTGGGGGTACGATTATAAATAATTCTGTGCATATGGCCCAACCAAATCTTCTTATTTTGATAAATTGTGCAAAGTTGGGTTCGCCATACAGTGCCTCTAATTCATGATTAAACCGTCTCCTCCACACTTCTTTTGGTTGACAGCACAAAATACCTTCCTAAATATTTTTCTTTCAAATACTAATACCAGGTTTTCGTGTCTTTTCGGCATAACCCAGCATTCGGCACCATATGCAATGACCGGTCTGAGGAGAGAAAGAGGTCTGAAAGGTTGCTGTTCTCAATCTCATTGTAGAAAAAGCTTACGAAATTTTGGTCTTTATTTTTAGAATTTCCAAACCCTTTTAAAAGCTTCATACATTGAAGACTCTATACTTCACCTTTGTACGCATTAATTTAGAGTTTGCATGAGTTGTGTGGAACCCACGATACATACTCCACTACTTCGGGAACTACACTGGCTACGTTTTCCACAGAGGGTCGAATACAAACTCTGTTGGCTTATGTATAAGTCACTGCACAACTCTGCTCCGGAATATCTAAGGGAACTATGCATTCCAGATGAACTAGCTGACAGGCGTCTAACGCTTAGATCAGCTACGTCTACGGCGAGAGGAAAAGTTATTTTACCTCTACGCAAACAGCGCACTAAATTTAGTGAACGCGCATTTGCGGTCGTAGGCCCCTATGGCATGGAATGCTCTCCCAGCAGAGGTGCGAGGCTGTGAAAGTGAAGTGATTTTTCGGAAAAAAACTTTAAACCCACTTGTTCTTTAAATCATTTGAATAAATCCGTAACATGTTTCAACAAAATAAATTGTTTTAATTAAATTACAAATTTAAAAGCTTCAATTAAATTAATTTAACAATAGAATCACTATGTCAAGCGCCCTTGAGGTATTTTATTACGAAAATGGCGCTATAAAAGTTATCTATAATAACATACATTGAAAGGGTTGAAAACGTTAAACGAAAATTTTTTTTAATACCTGGATTATAAAAACAATAAAACACTTTGGCACCTACAGCCAATTTACTAAACAGAGTTAATTTTTTACCCCTGAAAATCATCATCAGCATCATTCATTTTCCGCCCTTTATGGTACATAGGACACTGCATAGGAACATAAATCGCAGCTTATCTTGATCATTTTTATTTCATGAAGGTAAGATAACCAGTCATACGCTTCAGCTGCCGGTCCAGCGACTATGAAAATATTCTAATGTAAAAATACTTTTTCAATAATGTTTCATATCAACAATGTCGGCAATCTACCCAAGACTTCTTGCATGGTAGGTGAACGCGTTGACCACTACACCGTAAGGCCGACTCTTAATCTATCCTGTCTGCGATACACTCCTACTTGCTTTTTAAAGATTCACGCACTTACACACACCTGAACACTTAGTCTCACACAAACACATCCTCTTACATATATATACGCAGGCACACATTTAACAATGTACAATAATTTAATATGTAAAACTTCGCTGGTCTGTCCTTCAAGTTTATCTTTATTCTGTAATTGAATAATTATTGACTGTATGTTTCTTCGTAATAAATAAATATTTGATTGTGAAAATACATATTTTTTCACTCCATTAAAGGCATTTCAAATAAACCAGTTTTCGAATTTTCAGAAATAATTATTTTTAAAATTTCTGGTGTAAATAAAAGTGTACACAGAAACAGAAGAAGAGGATGACAGAATTTTCACTTAAAAATATGTTATTTACTGCATACCACTCGCATCCACTTGTGCATACACTAAATAAATGTAGTATATATGTCCCCGACATATATTTCAATCAACCATTCAATTGGACGGCAAGCCTGCTCATTAAATGCTAGCATTCAATCGAATGGTTAACGGACGCTGGGCCAACATCTTAAAAGCAACGTTAAACGAAAGGGCTGAACGTCGCTTGGCCTCTTTATTTTTAATACAATAATAATAATTGTTTTGTTTTAAAATTCACTTTGTTATGTGAAACTAGGTTAGGGTTGGTTGGGTGGAGTTTAACAACTTAATCCAGCTTATCCTAACATAATACCGCGGCTTTTGGTTCAGCCGTTTCCAAAGCGCTAGCTTTCAAGCCAACACGTTTAATATTGAGCTTTCTTATTTCATTCAACGGATGGCCTGACTTTTCAATTGAATGCCGGCATTTAGTGAACCGCCTAGCCATCCATTTGAGTGCCTGATTTAACGATTTGGCGGTGACATGTATTATTACATTTTTGTATCCAGCAACATATCAAAAAAATATATACCTATCGATTTTATATTTGACCGTATCGCCACCCTTTTGGTTCGACTTTTGGCCATGCAAGAGTTTATTCGTATGTGAATATATTGGGGTTTCACAATATGATTTTTTTCAATTGATATGCAAATTCTGCTGGTATTTACTTGCCTTAATAATTTAAAACTGCGTTACCTAAATGTTCTATTTTACTATTTTACTTATTGTTATTGAGCAGATTTAAGGGGCTTTAGAGTTGTTTTATGATTTCCTCCCCATCCTATTATTCGGAATCAAACATCCTTGAAACATAATAAATTAAAATTCAACTCTTGAATTAGAAACAAGAACTTTCTTACTGTGACTTCCATATCGATAATTTAGAACTATGTCATACATATGTATAGATCCTAGATTCAATTGATTGAATACATTAATTTATTGTTATCGGTAGATTTAATTTTCGAATGTTATTTAGTACATCGAGTTCAGCTGTAAAATATTAATGGAAAAGAATCCTTTGTCATATCCTGATTTCACTGAATGTAATACGTGCCTTTTGAAAAACTATTTTAATATCAACAATATTTTGAGTTTGTCCAAATTTCTAAAGACAAGAAGTGGATTCAACCCCCATGGGAGTTATCAATATTAATATATTACAGCAGAGATTAAAAAAATATTAGAAAAGTCTAGGCATTTACATAACTTATATCATTGACTGGTTTAAGTGGCCACTTTGCACACTGTGTAACATTCACCATTCTGCTTATGTTTAAACATCTGCATTCTTTCAATTTATCTATCTGTTGATCTTCGTGAAGTTAAAGAACGGAAACCTCTATTGATGCGAGTGAGATTCTGATTAAATAATAAATTATTTCACGTGCATATTGATTAGGCAACGCATTTGGCATTTGGACATATTGAGTATGTCCAAATGCTTGCCAGTCTGCTGGCTGGATTTTCTCCCTAGGGAGTTGTTCATATTTAAACTTGTTGCAACAGAGAACCCTATTCCCTTCTCAAAAATATGTTTCCTCTCTGTTGCAACAAATTTAAATATCTTGGGAGAAAATCCAGTCAGTTTGCAAGCATTCGGCATACTCAAAACATTGTAAATTGATTTGTTCTAATTTCAACATATGAGGCTAAAAGTATGGCCGAAGTGAGAGAGGTTTTGTTTCTATTTTCCCGGCAATAATTAATCATGCGATACTTGTTTCCAATGTTATGGATATGATGATCAATATTGTCAACCCAATTGCCTCTTAAGCATTTTATCTCCAATTCCATGATTGTTGCATTATAAGAAGCGTTGGTTTTCAAGGGGGAACAATTTAATACGAAAAAAAATTGGCTCTCAGAAGAAATTTTAATTGTTGTACCGCGGATCTTTGGCTCTTTTAACTTATGAGTTTTCCGACCACTACTATATAGGTTTATTCGGGAGCGAGAGAGACAAATTCACGCGGGACGTAGGCCAGTAGCAAAGTGATCTGTACCACTCCTACAGTACGCCAGTCGCCAGTTTTGCGCAGTTGCTTTCGGGATTGTTAGGGGTGGTCTCTCTTTTTTTTGTATTATTTTATTAGTGTTTACTACAAAATTATGAAATAATATAAAAATAATATATCTATTCATTTTACATATTATTCTATAAAACAACTTTACGATTTTAATACTTAACATACTTAGGTAAAAAAATAATAAATTGTGTTTTGCAATTACATTACAAATATTATGGCTTTTGACTTCAACTGTAAATGATTGAAGTAATTGGCTATGAATATTCCATTTTTCCGATTTAAAATTTTTCATTTTTTGCAAGTGTGTTAATACACAGCACCGTAATGCGCGGATCTTTTTGGGACAGTAAGGGAAGGTTTAATATGACTTAAAATGGTCGGATTTTATCAAAAAAATAAAACAAATATTTTAGCTCAAATAGTTATTAATTGTATGATATTAATTATGGACAAAAACGTTCAATTTCAAAAATATATATATCTATACAACATTTTCAAGTAAAAAGTAGTCTATGAAATGATATTGCTATTAATATATTCATTTTACTATAGGCAAACAGCCCTTACTGGTACACCAACTGAAAAGGGGATTTAATATATCTGTAGGTAAACCTATATCTCGTGTACTGCTTTTTTTCAGCGTTCTGCATCCTTCGTAAAAAAAAGGTTTTTTAACTGAATAACCGAAATAAAATGGACAAACCACCCTGGTAGAAAGGAAGTTTTTCTTGGGATTCGGGTGGAATTGAGGACGATAGAGCTTCTAGTTAAGACTCCGTAAATTGGTGTTGGGATTTGATTGATACATCGCGTACAGGGGGTAGCCATAGTAATCATTTAATATTTTAAAACATTTAAGTTTGTTAGTGAAAATTCTTGATGGAAGTTCATTGTAATTTATTATCTGAATAAAAAAATTTCTTAATAAAGATACCAGTCTCGAAGATGTCGCAAAAGCGATAAAACCTGTCACTGGATATTCCAAATTTGTGTACTAAAGTATCACTTTTTTTTTATTTATATAATAAATTTAATATTTTATAAATTATTCACATTAAAATATAAACTCTTGATCAAGTAGTTACACTCTTATTTTATCCGCCCTTTGTTATTTAAAAAAAAAATGTCTAATATATTTTCACACAAACAATCAAACCATCACGCCGTTTCCCAGCAAAAGTTAACTGAGAGGATAGAACGGAACATTTGCTTATTTGTAAAAGTATAATTAGATTTTTACGCATTAAAATAATTAACAGTTGGAGTGCCTGACCTTCAGAAGATAATTAGTAAAAAAAACTACTTTGCTGTCAAGGGCCTAATCAAATAGCTTGAAATCGTCTAATTAATAAAAATGTTTTTTTGTCTTTAAATATAAATATAGATTTGACCGAAAATGTATTTGTAACAATTTTTTTGCAAACAAAAAAAATACACGGCATTTCTTGGACGTGTCACAAAAATGATGAATGTATTTTTTGTTACTGTATTCCTTGATTTCAATTTATTATACATGTCTTGTAATGGTTTGTCAAATATTTTTTAAAGATTTTGTCCATAGTAATATCTTTTTTAGTATACAAGTTTGTGCCTTTAAGTGTGGATGATCTATTTGCAATTGATAATAAAATTATTAATACTAAAACAACAGATTTTTTCAGTTCAAAGCTAATAAATTAAATGAAGAATCAACAGCTATATGACCGTGTTCGGAGGTGTATGTTTTTAATTTTACATTATACTAAAGACGTTAATTTTATGTGTACTTCGAATTTTTACATTTACATATTTAATTAACTTTCATTTCTTAAAGCCATTTTTTCTACCCACTTCAAACTTATCATAAGATAAACCTTGTAAATAAAAAATACATTTTTTGTGTAGATTCAAGAGACTTAGGAGTTGTTTTATAAGTTCCTCCCCATCCTATTATTCCGATACAAACATCTTTGAAGCATATTAAAATTAAAATTCAACTTTTTAATTAGAAACAAAAACTTTCAACACAAAATTTAATACATTTCAAATAAAAACTCAACAATTTTCTTCAGGTATTTTATTAAATTATTAATAAATAGTAGTCAATAAATTAATCTCATTCATTCTTTAAGTTATCATAGGCACTTTTGTTTTAATGGTGTTTGTTTATCCCATTTAAACGTGTAAGCTTTTGATTGGAATATTTTTACAATTATAAAAAAAAAAATACAAAAAAGTGAAGGTATAATATACAATTGCTATTTTCTGGATAACAATGAATAGTGAAAACGTCCAAAGAAATAAAATAAAATATTAAAACTGTTAGGTGAGTTGCTTAGGAAAAAATATTTTACGCCAAAGTATATTAATATTTTCAGTATAAAAATATGAAATAAAGTATTTTGTTCAACCTCGATATGTGTACATACGAGTACATATTAAATTATGATTATTATTTTGAGTATACAATTCGACAACGGTTGATAATTTTTCATTTTGTGAAATGTTACAATAAAACGTAATATCTAATTTGATAAATAATTTAAATAGATAATTTTACTTTCACGTTTATTACAAACGATCGTTGATACACTGCAATTAGAGTGTCAATGCAGTTTTCTTTGTAATTTTAGGTGGTAGGTAAAAGAATGACGATGATTTTTAAAAATTAATATTTAGAAGCAAGTTTAAAGGCTATTTACAGATGTAGAAAAAGAAACTAATAAAATCAATGTTTTTTGTAAAAATATTAAATCAAAAGCTGTTTTCGTCTCATGGGAAATTGTCTACGTTTCAGGGGTGAGTTTTATGGGGTGATGTCTGTTTACAGTTGGGCCCCATAAGCCATGTCATGGGCGTTTTCCAGGGCGCGAGCTCGGTAGGGTCCGTGGGGTTGCTCCCATCCAGCGGGGGCGGGAATGTGCTCTACGTGGTGTTCGTGGTGATGGGGGTAGTGGACGACCTCGTAGTTTACTACCTTTGGCTTGGTGAATTTGAAAATCACCATAGCTCCTGAGAAAAACATAAAAACAGTAAGTTTATGGTAATTCAAAATTATTGCTACGGAGAGGGAAAATTAGACGGAAATGTATATGCATATATGTGCATATATATAAGCATGCATGTATATGTGTGTGTATGTATGTGTGTATGTTTTTATAAGTAAATTTATCTTTTTATATACCCATATACCTATGTTGGTACATTTCCTTATTTTTACTTATTATTGTATCTTTTAGTTTTTCTTATGTTATTTTTAATTTTAACTTAATGTACATACTTTTGTTTCGTGTAAATTAATAAATAAAAAATAAATATCTAGGCATTTATAGGGTGTATGACCTGCCATTGGCTAGCTTAAGTAGTTGCTTTAAACACTGTGTAACATTCACCATTCTTTCTACGTATAAACAGTCACATTTCTTTAAAATCATGTCCTTATATAAGGAAATAGAGTGGCGATAAGTCCGCTTCTTTTTTTAGTGGTTGACGCGTTCACCTACTATCCATGAAGTCCTGGGTTCGATTTTTGCCAAAATGGACATAAAACACTTATTCTGAAGGTTTTTTAAATTGCAACATTTCATTGTTTCTGAACCATGAGCACTTTACAAGCATGTTACAGATAATCAAACTTTTTGTTTCACCAATTCAATGCCCTATGCATTACTGGATTTGGAAAGGGAGATGATAATTATGACTTATATCAATTTAAGTCGAGAGAGTCGTAAGAGTTGTGGTCTCACGGTAGTGTATCAGAAGGTCTGAGGTTCAAATTTCCATTCCAAAACACGGTTGTTAACGGCTTAGCAAAAAAATACTCGAAACTTACTAAGAATTAAATCAAACAAAAAAGCACTTTTACCTGATAGAACCAGAGAAATGAGACCGAGCGTGAGGGCCTTCCACGTCTTCAGGGCGATGAGTGCAAGAGCCAAGGGTACCAGAACTGAAGCCTTGAACTTCAGACCTAAGAGGAAGGGAATCATCACCTTCTTCACGAACCCGCGACCTGAAAAAATAACGCAAATTCACTTTTCAGTCCTGAAATTCAGATCAGAGTAACATCTCACAAATCAGTAAAACTAGGCAATTTTACATACTTGACTATGAATATATTTATACATAATACTATAAATAATTATATTCAGTCTTTACAGTAGATTTTCAGATAAAACTTATTTTTTTATGTCCATAATAATAGGCTAATTTCTCTACAAATTTGATATACACAAGACAGTTTCAAGAGGTCACGAAAGCAATGAAATCGGTCAGTGATTATTTTTTATTATAGTTTGTGGATTTAAGTGCTGCTGGTCTCTAACTGGTATTTTATTTCCATAATTAATTACGATAAAATTCCAGCTAAAGTTTTCACAAATTTGCTTGAATGCATGTAAGAGGTCTGAGGGCTTGAAGGCAACTAAAAGGCGGCTACCAAATACATCATTCATCTAATTAAAAATAACAAAAACATGTCTTTTAAAAATGTTTTAAGTTCAATTATCGGTACGTTTTTGTCAAAATGGATAAAATACGATAGTTTGTATTTTTTTTTTATCTAAACTGCTTTGTATATATATTCACGAAAACGCGAAAATTACTTAACTTGAAGTTTTTAAATAAAACTGGCTCTTAATAATATAAAAACATGTTTTGTAGAGTACATTTGTAAATTGTTAAAAAAATAAGTAGCGAGATTGTCATATTTCATGATCCTTTTTCAACTTTTGCGAATAATTCTAAATTAATCTAATTCGTATCAATTTTAACTGTTATTTTCTATGAGTACCTACACGTGTGCAGATTATTTTGAAATAAAAATATTTGTTCAGCACCCTAAAACGTCAAAGGTCAAATGTAATAAGGAAGCTTAGTGCTACGGGAAATTGGATTTAAAAAATGATTTCTTACGTGCGGTGAAAATTAGAGTATTAAAATGTACGGCGAAGTTTCTTGGAAATGTATGAAAAAAAATTATACAAATGAATTTAATAATCTGAACGACGTCACTTTTTCTTCCGAATCAACCAATGAAAAAGCGTTTACATAGATTTCTGGTTTACAGAAAGCCGATTCATCAATTAGCAAAACTCACCAAAGAGAACTTGTGACGTCACATGCGAATTGATTCCAATATTACAAATATCATAAAAATATTTTAGAATTTTTTCGGCTAGTTTAATAGTCTATTATTTTTTTTGTTTGTTACAAAACCACTGAACTTCCTCATTATATATATTCTGTGTAATTTTGTGATCATTAAAGATACAAATATGAATTTAGAATTGTAAATATGAAAATCTACAATTGTACATGTATGTTTTTTAAGTGCATATCTTTGTTGAATTACCTAATAAAATTAAATAAATTCATTTTCAAAATAAACAATATAAATACTGTACCAAATGACACTTAATATGTAAGTTCATAACGGTTTTGAACCGTCACTGAACGGGGCAGCAAAAGTAAGAACATAAAATAATATGCATTTTATATTAAGTTATCCGTTTCTGCGGTATCTGATCAACTCTGATTGAAAATCGTAAAATTAACATTCTACCAAAGTAAATATTTTATTAGGAAAATATTGATCCAATAATCCTACCTTCTTGCACGCGACCTTCAGTCAAAGGAACATCCAAATTTTCCGGCAGTCCTTGGAGCAAGGATCTCGGCACGTATTCCCCAGCCTCTCCAGAAGTCAAATCTTCTGGAACCCTGATCTTCAGCGTATGGGTAGCCAGGAAGTCGTCAACCTTATCGAAGATCTCAAACCTCTCATCCTTGACTCCCCTCGATTCGTCGCTTTGCACGCTGCCGGTCTTCACAATCTTCAAGTCATCGGTTATGTTGATCACGTCATCGTCGGAGACTTTGCTCATCCAAGCTAAAGCCTTAGGCTTTATACAGGAGTAAGAGTACTGGCTTAAACATCCTTTATAAATATCGTAGGCTAGGTTAGCCGCTGAGTTTTCATAAGCGGAGACTCCTGCTAGAACCACAAGCAGACAAAGGATTTTAAACATGTTTACCCCCTGTAAATAAAGTTTTTATTCAAGAGGTCCGTCCTGATTGACTGTCGCTCGAATACAATCGACGATAAATAATGTGTTTGGTTTTTATACGACCGTATTATGCTCGCTTGTACATGTAACCACACGTGTTCCGCTTGACAGTGGACTTGACACTTTCTTTGACTGCAGGATTCAAAGGACTTCTTAAAGTGGGAAAATGAGGTTGAAGCGCGCACAGAATATGATTAAACAAATTTTGATTAGGATCATAGCCTTATGTTAATTGCACTCATAATTTTTGTGTTATTTATATCCACATACAAGAAGAAAGTTTGAAGGAGTGCGGTGCTTTCTTTTGGTTACATATTACCTCGCGATGTGATTGTAAACTTACTTTGGTAATAATGTCTAATTAGACGAAATATAATAATAATTATAATTATAAGAAATATTTAACTCCAAACAAAATAAATAAAAACATACAAAATCAAATAAATGCTATCTGGTGAGTTTATTGCTAATAGCAAGTGCCAATGTATTTCAGAAAAATGTTTGCAATTGGTTGCTGCACATCGATAGAGACGAGGTTGTCAATTTTTTTAAAGTTCGAGATTAGCATTTAGCAAAAATTTACAAATCCGCTTTCCTTCCATACTTTTACTTTTATTTGCTATTTATATATCTTGCTATTTTTATGTTTTTTCATTTTGTATTATTCAATTTAGTACGTACTATTATTTGGCATTGCTCCAATTTCTTATTTTTCTAACTATAGTATTGAGGGAGTTTCTAGAAAACATATCTCAATTATCATTTCAATTATGTTTTTAAATATATATTTTTTTATTTATTGATTGATTGATTTGCTTTTAATTTTGTAAAACTCCATATTTAAACTTATAATACTAGAAATCAAACACTGATTTGAGTCTAGAGAACACTT
Source organism: Micrasema longulum (assembly GCF_059751315.1). Taxonomy (NCBI): domain Eukaryota; kingdom Metazoa; phylum Arthropoda; class Insecta; order Trichoptera; family Brachycentridae; genus Micrasema; species Micrasema longulum. Next base: position 33,229 of record NW_028279237.1, on the reverse strand, counting down.
TATTGTATTTTAACAAATATAATATAAATAAAAACAAAAATGTCGAGACAATTGTAACAAGGCCCTAACAAGGCGAAACAATTATCTCGAAATTTTTGGTTTTTATATTTATTATATTTGTATAAATAAAATAAAGTATCCAGTAGACTCAAATCAATGTTTGATTTCTAATATTATAAGTTTATATTATTTTTCTGTTGACTTCTCTTATATTGTTTTTTTTAATACTTCTTTATTTTACTATTATTTTGTTGATTTTAATGATACCATTATTTTGTATGTTTGATTATGTATGATTCTTAATTTGTATAATTTATATTTAAAAAAATATTTCTGATTATCTTTTTTGCATTGTATTCTTTGGAATTTTATTATTTATTACATATACCATTTTTCCTAGATTGCACCACATGTCATTATAACTTAATCTAATTGATTTTATTATGTATTATTATTGTTATTTATTGTGGCTTGACACGGGCATAGCCTAAAAAGTCTTAATAAGTTCATCAATATTTAAGCTAGTATAATTTTGAATGAATAAATAAATATATTTCAACCATCCAAAATCAGACTCGATTAAAATGTTCATTATTCGTACTTAGTATATTTTTGTTATACTCGTAGATTTGTTTAGTGGGCAGGACCAGGTTTGTTAATACATTAATTAAACATTGTTGCAACAGAGAGGGAAAACATTTTAAAGAAGGGAATATGGGATTCGAAGCATTTACATGGCTTATGACCTGTCATTAGCTGGTTTAAGTGGCCACTTTACATTGACCATTTTTCCAATGTTTAAACATCCATATTTCTTCAATTCTTCCATCTGTTGATTTTAGTGAAGTTAAAGAGCTGAAACCTTTGTTGTTGTGAAGAGATTCATCTGACTGAATAATCAACAGATGGAAAAATAGAAGAAATATGGATGTTTAAACATAGGCAAAATGGTGAATGTTACAGTGTGTAAAGTGGGCACTTAAACCAGCCAATGACAAGTCATAAGCTATGTAAATGTCTAGACTTCCATATTCCCTTTTTTAAGGTATTCTCCATCCCTGTTGTAATTTGTTGCTTAATAATACATTTAAAATTAATAATATCTTTAATTTGAACTATATTTACATACTTATGTTTCACTGCTGCACTTGAATGTAATTTCTAATATATGTAAAAGCCCGTAGGGCGTGTAAATTAATAAATAAATAAAAGGGAAATCAGCAACAGCATGTAGGCATTGTCGGGTAAATAAATATTAATTTTTGATTTTGATTTTTATTTTAAATTTACAATGGTAAATATTTATGTACAGGTACAATTTTTGTTTTCCAAATTCTATTCTTGCATAATATAACTTTACTTATTTATTTTACAGAAACAAACAGTCGATAATGATATAACAACATAAAAAAAATACGGTTTAAAGACAGACCAACGAAGTTTCTAAATAAAAAGTAAACATATTAAATTCTGGTACAATAAAAGGGTGTGTATTTGTATGTTAGTAAGTGTAGAGGTGTGTTTGTGTGGGATTGTGTATAAATGATTGTAATGTGATATTGAGTATTAGGTGTGAAATAATTGGACAAAAAAATGACAGTAGAAATAAGATTACAGAGAGAGAACTTTGACATATAGTCAGTGCAATATTTTACTAAGGTCCGATTCTGCTTTTATTAGAATAGACGGAGATTTATAATTTTTTCGTACATAAATACGGCAATCTTTGATCCATACGTATTAACGATCTTTCACTTTAGCAAGTTCCCTTGTTTTTTTATGGAGATCTTTATTTCGTTTAGTTAAATGATGGTTGAGATAAACGTTTCCATCACCTCCCAATCCTAAGTCACCAGTTTTAAGACCCCTTTTCTTGCGGATTGCGCTTATAAGATCATTTTTTATTTTCCTGTTCCGGAGTTGTATAATTATTTTAGACGACTTAACTTTATTTGACACATAACGTGTATTGTTAATTATACGTTCGAATTTTTTTTAGTCTATTATTAAGTGTCTATTATAAATATTATAACCGTATTATTGAAAATGATTGTAGATTTCAATACATGAATAAAAAAGTTAAGAATAAGATAAATTAAAGATGTCTTTAACAGACCTGATGAAACTATAGCATTTACCGTGAAATATGTTGATGTCACTAAAATTGTCATTGCAGGTAGTCTTTGAAGAATCGAAGGGTGCTATTTTCCAAATTGAAAAAGAGTTGAATTATATGGCAAGGTTTAAATATTCGTACGACAAATTGATATGACTAGACATTAAGGATTCAGAACAGGCAATGTAGTTCCATACTAAGGTGAGTTTCCCCGCATACCTCTCTTCTTCCTCTTCAGTTCACTTCACTTTCCACTGCCGTTCCTGGAATACCGATACATAGCGGAGAATTCGCATTTAACAGTACATTTTTTAAATAAACTTATTTAAACAACATTTTTTTTTGATTATATAAGAAAAGTCCAGAAGGAGCGTAGAATCATATTAGAATACGTTGTACTGTGTCTAATAATCCCCCCACCATGCCCTATTTTCGCCGCGCACATTCGTGATGTCACCGCGTAATGTTGCTTGATCGGAAAAAAATCATAACACAAATTTATGGTAAAAAAAGCAATCTGTTAATTTCTCTTAAATTTTATTGTGCGCGGAAACATTGATTGACACAACGGAGTAGATAAGTAAAGGGCCATTTAATATATGTAATTGAATTAAGGAAGTTTGAACTTCAAATAAAGAATATATCATGTTAAATAACATTTTATTTATTTAAGATAATGTCGTTCAAATGTTCCCCACGGCGTTGTTTAATCCGAGGTCTAATTTTCTTTAGTTCTTTTATAAGGTGAGCAAAGTAGGGTAAAAAAAATTACTACCTTGGCAACACTAACGAAATTTCCATTTTGTTTCTTCGAAAATCTGACAGATGGAAAAATAATTCAATTTTTAAGTAATGCATTTGCTATTTAAACACTCGTTTGCTAATTACACATGCAATGTGATACCATCCTGTTTTTTTAAGATCCAGCAGTATTTCTACACTTTTAAAGGGCACAACACGGCATTGTTGAATTCAAATCAGGAGTTGCGTACTGAGCGACGTCTACAAAGAAACTAATAGGTTAAAACGTAAACCTACTCATTTATGAGTAGTTTAGTTGCCTTCTGTTTGATGTGCGTATGCGGTTTCTGGACTACTTTTAATTCTATGGGAGTAATTAATATTAATATAAACAATTAAATACAGAAGTCTAGGCATTAACAGGGCTTATGACCTGTTATTGGCTAGTTTAAATTGTTATTTTACACAACGTAACATTTGTCAATTTCGTCTATGTTTTTACATCTATATTCCTTCAATTCTTCCATATGTTGATATTAGTGAAGTTAAAGAGCTGAAACTTTCATTGATGCGAGCGATAAGCTACGTAAATGCCTAGACTTCTATATTCCCTCCTATGAAATGTTCTTTATCTCTATTGTGTTTTGATAATAATGTCCCTTTCCACAAATTGTGGTTTACACGTGGACAATAGGTCGGATCCTGGAACAGAACAATATTGTATTGACCACGTGTAAACGCTATTTTAGTTACGACAAGCTGCTGACCACTGTAAAATGCTGAACAAATACTCCGGAACACAAGGCTTTGGTGTCAATGGCTACTCATCGGGGAGCTGGTTTTGAATGAGGAACTTCAGCCCTACGGGAAATTGGATAAAACAAAATGTTTTCTTACTCGAGGTAAAAATCAGAGCATTAAATTATACGGAAAAGTTTCTTCAAACTAAACGAAAAAAATATTTTAATAAAAAAAATACTTTGAGCGACGTCACTAGTTCATATGAATCAACCAATGATAAGAGATTTGTCAAAGATTTTTAGTTTACTTACCGTCAACCGACCAATTGGAAGAGCTGTCCGAAGGAAACCGAAGAGAACTTGAGACGTCACACGCGGATTAATTTCAGAAATACAGAACTTTGAAAAATCATAGCTCTGATTATACATATATTTTTTTTTAATTGCTTTGTTTTATACTATATTCACAAAAATAGAATGACAAAACCATTTCCAAAATTCATGAAACATTATATTAAAAATATTTTTTTTGTACGACAATGAGGTAAAATTATCTTAAAAATACGTTGACATTGACAGAGCCATCTACGAAAATTATTTTCAAATTTATTGTCTTGGCAACTTTATTTCTTTGCGACACCTAGCGATGAAAATCATAAATTTTACATAAAAGTCTCCTATCGACAGTTAAATTCGGTTAAATAATTATTTTTAAATTTATTTGTGACCGTGGAATTGAACATAATAAGTAACTTTTAACTACATATTATGTAGCAATTTTTTTTTTATTGTTTATAATATTGTTTTATTGTTAATATAGTTACATAAAATAATATATGTTTTTTTCTATTACAATCTACTTTTACATAATGTAATTTATCATTAAAACTATTATTAAAAAAAAAAGACAAGTGACTATTTTAGTTCAATTTGTTTTTGTTAAAATACATTTTTATTTTTTTTCATCTACCGAAATCTATCACCTTTCTTTAAAGGGAAAATAATTTCTTTAGAAAAATATATAATCAAATAAGAAAACAAACATAAAACAATTTTGTTTTTAGTGACTTATTATTTGTTTTTTTTTACCGACCGGTTTTAAACCTACATAAGCTTCTTTATGAAGGTATCCTTGGATAATGAATTTAATCCTTTTTTTTACAGTAATTTCTAAATAATTCAGTTTTTTATTTAATTTATTATAATGAATAACCACAAAGTTAGTTTATTGATTGATTTGGTGTTTATTTTGTAGAACTCCATATTTAAACTTATAATTAGAATTCAAACACTGATTTGAGTCTACTGAACACTTTATCTAGGGTCTAATGGGGATTGTATTTTTATGAATTTTAGGTTGACCGTACCCGAGCGGGGGCTCTGGAATTCATGACTATAATATTATTTTTACTGGTTACTGTCGGAAATAAAGCGTTACTTTCGTTTATTGAGGATCTTACTATTTTGGAAATTTTAGTGATGGATCACATTTTAATATTTTGAATTCATCGGGGTTAAGAATTGTTTGAACTTTATCTACATAATGCCATTTTTCTAGAATAACTATTGAATTTCCCTTATCCGCTTTAGTTTTAACTAAATTATTACTTTTAATCTTATTTTTAATATTATTTCATGTTAGAACTTGCGCATTTTGATATTTGTAATCATTCTTAATTAAATTATTAAATCTTCACATTCGTTTGAAAATGCCCTAACAATTGTTTATATTTGTAAAAATAAAATAAAGTGTTCAGTAGACTCAAATCAGTGTTTGATTTCTAATTATTAGTTTACAAAGTTAGTTCTTCAAATATAAATTTTATTTAAAATATATAATCAATCTTACCTTCATGTTGCAAAAATGATCAAGATACGTTGCGATTGGTTTACCTTCGCAGTGCCCTATGCATGATTTGTGCGGAAAAGGAATGATGATGATGAGTCATATAAATCTTCTGACGAAATCAACATAACCACAGGCGTATTTATAGCTTTTGCTTGGGGGATGTTCTATAAAAAATAATATAAAAAGCTCAATAGGAACCTCTTTGTATCCAGGCGGATAAAGAATACAGTTCTGGGTGTGAAATAGAACCACAGGACTTTGGAAGAGTGTTTTCGATTCGATGACTGCTCTCGGGTAAAATTTGTGTCTATAAAATCGAGTGGAGATGAGTTCGCCTCGTAGTTTAGTGGGTAACGTGTTCATCTACCATTATTAAGGTCCATTGTTCAATTTCTAGCAGTATGATTTCAAGATTTTTTTATAGCAACACTATTATAAAATGGAAAATTTTCTAACAGACACCATTCAAAATTGACAAACTTGAAATAATAGCACTATTAAAAATTAAAAAAAAATGTGTATAAAGTGACAAATTTGTAATTAAATGTGGACGAAGAGTAAAAGATGATTTATTGAACACAAGTTTATTTTTAGCAAAAAATAACTTAAATATTTACCAAACACACGAAAATAAATTATCATACACACAAAAACACAAATAATAAAAACAGCAACCCCTTATCTAAGAAATAAATAACAAAATGTATTAAAGTCTTTTCAAGATTTATAAATATAAGCATTAAAATAAATATACCTTTACAGTCTTTATAGTAATTACGTAAACTTTTTAACACAAAAAAATCTTGAATTTAATGGAAAGTTAAAATAAAAAGCTGGAGAGCTAAATGTGTTATTACATTGTTATTATTATTATTACTTTTTTTAACACATATTTTACATATTATATTTAAAATGTATCTACAGGGTACCTAGAGAGTTAATCAAGACCTATTGATTTGTTTTTCTTTATCCGAGCGTATGAAGGATACAGTTAAAAACTTCAGCCTGATTTAGAGAATGCAATAGGATACAATACATTTTTAAATTTTATGTTTATTTAAGAATACTTAATAATATTTTAGAATAATAAGTTACGTACTTATAAAAATGAACAGAAAATAGTGTATTAATTAATCAAATAATTTTAACTACCTATTTACAAAATAAATATTACTAAACCATATTCTTAATATAAGATTATTTTAATTGTAATTATTTTTTAAATTATGTAAAGATATGCTATTGAAGACTAGCAATCACACAAATAAATTAACTCTAAAATAAAACAATTAATTTCTTAAAAAATCACTTTAACATTACAAATATTATAATATGAACCACTATGGCGGTTTTAGGAATGATAATTTGATATTTTTTTTCGTCAAACAATTAAGTCTACAAGATTATTTCTATAGATCGAATCCACTTTCACGTTTCATAAATTAGAGGACGTTTTTTCAAAACACGACAGTTGCTTAAAACGCAATTTCTCAGGAAAAGGTTTTTTGTGATTCACGTCCAAATCACGTGAACAATCTTTGTTTTAAAAAAACAAACCTTACAACTAAACCTGAAGATCTAACTGTAATTTTAAAACTTTTTTTTATTTCACTAGCCCCAATATATATTATTGAAATTAGGGATTCGTTTTTCTGAAACATGATATTTTATCGAATAATTTTTTTAGATTTTTTTAAAACCGGATTTTAGCATGTCTTAGTCAGTTTTTAAAAAATTAAAATGCCATGTGGGGCAAATTTCGTGTTTTATAAAAAACGACCCTTAATTACATAATATCTTAACTACATTTAAAGTACTATTTAATTATTCTTTTTTTTATGCAAAAATGCAAAAATTGACTTATTTATATTATTACATTGTTATTGATTAAAAATGCAGTAAAATTTTCTGTAAATTAAAATATAATTTCTAATTAAATAAATATTTTAATTTATTGTTATGATTGTCTTCTTTAAATTATGCATTATATTCTAAAAAATGTGTTATTTGAAACACTTAAAAATCTTTGAAAATTGATTAAAAAAATATTCTTAAATATTTATTACAAATATATTAGTACCTGTATACCACTGAAACCCAAAATATTATTTTTTATCTTCCTCTTCAACCATTACCAATTAATAATCTATTTTAATAAAAATTGACAACACTTATAATTAAAAATAAATTATTGATAGTACGCTACATAATCTTCGGTCAGTGCTATTCAAGCTCTTGACATCACTGCGACCTGTGAAGATCTATTCTGACGGGTCCCCGTGAATAGTTCTCGCCCTCCAAGCCCAGGTTTATAAAGGCCTGGCTATTATGTGAAAGGCGAGAATTCTCATTTCGCTAAATCTCTAATTGCTTCCAAAAAAAAAGAAATATTCAAAAAAAAATAATTTAAGGCTTTTAATTTTTTACACGGTCGAAAATGAAATTTCTTTTGTTAATAATCCTGGTTTAATAATGGCCTAGTAATTAAACAATCTCGACCTACATGAAAATTCAATTAACTATACATTTGATACAATTATTCCAATATTTGTATGATTTGATTTTATTTCAAATTCATACCGTTGCCTGGACACTGGTAGTGTCCTTAAAATAATATTAAAAATGTTTGAATTAATCAAACTCCAACGATGGACTCATTTTGGATTTGGAAAATAATATAATAATTTACGATTTCTAGTTTTATTTCTAAGTAGTATGTATTTAAAACATTAATATTCTTTTAACAAATAATCATAAACATTAATAAAATATTCTAATCTTATTTATTTTCTCAACAGGTCCATGCGAAATTTGAAAATCTGTCTTTTAAAAATGTATTTAAAGATTAACTAAATAATATGCATGCAGTTAGAACTGACATCCTCTTAACGTATTTAACTCAAGAGTTTGAAAACGAGTAATAATACAAAATAAATCAATATTGTGGTATGCAAATTGTGGAAAATTCTTGAATTCCTACAATTAAATATATATAATAGTTTCAAAGATATAATACCAAATACACAGGGAGAATCTGCTGGTTTGAGAATAATAAACTTATTAGTAACATAAAAAATACTTTTAAATTTTGAATTCCCGCGAAAACGCTTTATTGCATTAGTCACTCCTCTTATACGTCACGATTCGCATTAAAGTTTAATGTTTCGTCATTCCAGTACGTACTTCGCACGAAGAGACCGTCGTATATTATTTCATCCACGTATATTATTTACATAATATATTATTATATTTTTTTTATTATATAAATAAAACACGAGTGATACTTTAATCCACAAATTTGGAATATCCAGTGACCGGTTTCATCGCTTTCGCGACATCTTCGAGACTGGTATCTTTATTAAAAAGTTAAATGTATTTATACAGAACAGAGGTAAGGATACATAATTCAAAGTTATATGTAAGTAAATTAAATAAAGTTATTTTTATCTTAAGGATCATTATCGACAAATTTTCTATGGGTTAACTAATGAATGGATATAATGTTATTTTAATGAGTTTAAGTATTTTATTTTATTGTTATTTAACCGGTCACTGGATATTCTAAATTTGTGGATTAAAGTATCACTCGTGTTTTATTTATATAATAAATTACAATGAACTTCCATCAAGAATTTTCACTTACAAACTTAAATGTTTCATAATATATTAGTTATTTTACAACTATTTTTTGTGCATTATGTCTGGAATTTTTAAAAATAAATACTGTATAGTACCCAGATGCACAACGGATATGTGTATAATTCACAACATCAACATTTTTCGTAAAAACTACGTGACAGTAATGACCCATACAAAGAATAGGCGTCAAAGTATCAAACATCGTTGATGAAATTGAATCTTGACGTCACGAGTGCGACGATCAATCATCTCGCGTTTTCGTGACGGCGTATTTTTAAACAATTAAACAAAAACATACGAATAAAATCATTTTTCACAATATCCATACTGATGTTGAAAATACAGTTAATTTAACTAAATCCGTTTCACATTTTTTTATCGGTATATTCCTTATTGATAACCTACTACGTATTTTGTGCGTAAAATCTTAAAATTATAATATTTTCAGGGTTTATGGCCTGTCTTTGGCTGGTTTAAGTGGCCACATTACCCAGCGAGCAACATTCACCATTCTACCTAGGATTAAACTCCCACATTTCGTCAAGTAATTCAATCTGTCGACTTTTGTAAAGCAAAAGAGCTAAAATTTCGCAGATTTAACTTTCGCGTGGACCTGTCGAAATTCACAACAAATATCTTATTTACATGTTTTTTAATTAGTTGTTTTTATTTTTTCTTCTTTTTCTCCGTGTCAACTGAACACTGAGGATAGATTGTTAAACAGTCCTTTTTCTCTTGTCCGTCCCTGGCAGCTTGCATATATTTGTAGAACCGTACAGCATCAGGACTGGATGGGTTGGGCTTTTGTAGTTCTGATGCATCCCTGTAAAATAAAATAAATTAAATTGAATGTAATAAATTCTTCGATCATTTTCAAATGAGCAGGACACGTAGAAAATATATAAGTTTATTGCAAGGGAAAATATTTTTGAATGGGTTTGTATATTCAGACGTTGCGTTGCCTAGCAGTGAAAACATTCAGCTAGGAAAATCTCTCAAATATTTTCAGTTCATTTCAGTTTCATTGCTGTTATCATTGAGGTATATAACTAAAGTAAACATTAGCGTTCAAAATATGTTCCCTTAACCTGCGGTCAATTGTGGCGAGCATTCCCGGCTACTTTTCTCCTCGCAATTACTAAAATTCTTATATGCACGCTAAGATACTGCATAAATCGATCTAGAAAAGATAGAAAAAGCGAAGGTATAACCTTTTACCAGTAAATAAAGTTTTTACGTTAATCAATACTTGTTTAAAATAGCTATTTGAATGTTAAAAAACGTCTTATTAATATGTTACCAGTCGCAAGCTATTTCCTGTCTCTGTCTTGCTCAGTTAGTCGGGCGTATAGTGAAACGATAAACAAAGGTGACGCGTATGCGGAAGGGAGCGACATACTGAATAGAACTTACAGTAGATCGATGTAAACAGTCCGTGCTTTTTACTGTACTACGTGTTTTGCTTGCCAAAGCCGACGCGATATGACGTAACGATACTTGCTCCCTCCGTTAGTCATTCCCTTTTTTTAGGGACGACTTTTTAGCTCGAATTTGAATGGAGTGTTCCCTCTTTATAATTTATCTCAATGGTCGGTATAGTCGTTAATACTTGCAGGAGTCTCTGTTACATATTTTTAACATCTTTAACTTAACTAAAACTATAAAATACTTTCCAAACTATAATTATTCATTGGTGTTCTGTATTATAATTTAATTGAAATTTGAAGTTTTGCAGTTCACAATTAAGAAAGCTGGTTTCGCTTTTTCTTCATACAAACGTATTCCCATATTTTCTCCCTGAATTATAGTACAATAGCAATTATTTTTTAACACACTACAGATATTTATTATTGGCGTGTGCCTATTGTTTTTTTTTTAATAAGAAAGGAGCGACATAATAAATATTACTAACATTAGACCGATGCAAAAGGTCTGTGTTTTTTAATGTATTACTTGTTTTTACTGTCAAAGTTGACGTGATATGACGTGACGATACTTACTCCCTCCGCTGGTCATTCCCTTTTTTTGGGGACGACTTTTTAGCTGGGATTTGTATGGAGTGTTATCTCTATATATTATATCTCAATATTATACTACATTTTAAGGATAAGAACTAGAATCATCAGCGCATCATCCACCCCAAAAAATACCAGTAATCACTTTTTAGAAAGCTGTGAAACGTGATTAAATAATTTATTATTATATTTTCCTTCGCTTACATACGCGTTACTAAGTAAATAATTAATTCGTACATTCCATCGACAATCATGGAGGTACGTCAATTTTAGGTCACTGTGTTAGCGGTGTTAATGCGCTTGCGTGTGTGCGTATTCGTATAACCGCAAATCGAAAGTTACACACACATCATACATTAACAACAAATTAAAAAAAACTTTAACTTCGTTAATCACAAGTTTAAAATAAAAACTATGCTGACCGGTTTCGGATTACACCTGTTTTGCTGTCGGAAAGCTCAGTAAACTAAATAAATGCAATGATTTTGATATAAATATCAATAAAATCCCTTGAGTAAGTATGGTGAAAAATCACTTTTATAAACGAATAACTTTCATTATTTTATTCATTCATTATTCATTATTCCATGTCCGCTCCCTAGTCGGAGCATATGGTGTACACAAAGATCCTCCAAGCATCTCTGTCGGCTACCAGCTCTTATGCATCCTCCCATGTAAGGTTTGCGTCCCGTAGTTCTGACACGAAGTGCCGACAATCAGTCAGCCTCTGAATCTGATGCCTTGTAAGGTAGGCAAGCGTGGTTAAGGCTCTCAGGAGGCATCCGCAGCACATGGCCAAGCCAACCTTATCGTCTTCGCTTAGTGACAGTTGTCACCGGAGTTTCTTCTTCATTCTTCACAAAGTCAAATCAACGCGCACCCAAGATTCTTCTGAGACACCCAATCTCAAAATTGCTGTTTTGGGCATTAGTGAGGTGCCACGATTCGCATCCGTAGAGTAGAATAGGTGTTATGCACTATGCAGTCGTTATACTGGCGGCATTTGATTTTTGCTGAGTAAATATCCGATTACCAGACAGCCTTCATACCGTTGAATGTGGCACCTGCTATTCCTAGCCGCACTCCTAGTTCTTTTTGAAAGCTGCCATTTTCCGTAACATATCCTCCCAGGTATTTGAAACTCTTGACCCTTTCGATAACTTGGTTTGACAGAGTCAGGGGATTTTGGGCATCAAGACATGAAGTGTTACACAGTACATGGGTTTTTGCAATATTGATTTTTGAACCCATGCATGCGGAGAACCTATTTAGGCTATCCACAGTGCCCTAAATTTTAGATCATTGGACCAGTGTTATTCAATGTGTAGGCACCGAGATGAGCGTGATGTTATAAAGAATACTTTCGCAACAGTATTTTATGAAAAAATGTATGAATTTCACAGAAAACTCAAAATAATATGAAACAGTTTTATAAATACTACCATGATAATCATAAGGGCATAATTTATTTACGATTTTAGCTGGAAGATTCTTGGTATCCCCATTATTCCTGGTATTCATGGTAAAACATGATGAAAATGGGTTTATAATCAAAAAATATCCATAAATAAACAAAATATTTTTACTCTCCATAACGACGATAAATTATTTTACTAAGTAACTCTGTAATTATTCATGGCATAATAGGATGGGGAGGCACTGATAAATAAATATTAAAACCTCTTGAATCTGCTCAAAAAACTATCATTAAAATATATTTTTAAAAGCGTTTCATGTACTCCAGCGTCAAGTTGTTTGAGGAATTCAAGATCTTAGACATAAGGCAATAATATATTTCTAGAATAATAATGTTTGTGAAAGCAAATTATTCTACCAAATCCCAAAAGGAACACTCCCACACTACCAAAAGTCTAACTAGATGATGGGTCATGGGATCTACCATGAACTCTGAATTCGGGCAAGCAATTTTCAGGTTTTGGGCCTTAAAATATTTAAAATGTTACCCGAACATTGCAAAAAACCATGACCCGGATTTCATTAAATAAATTTGTAAAAGTTTATTTTTGCACAAAAATGTCTACCTTAAAACAGGTTGTACCTATTTAGGCAGACTAGACATAATCCAGAGAAACCTATTACTTAAGTATGTATGTAGTAGATAAAGAAATGTATTTTTTTGTCAATAAACCATGATTATTATCAGAGTGTAAATCCCATAAAACAAGACTTTCATTATAAAAGTAGGTAAGTGTTTCCGGTTTTTCTTCATAATAATTTGGTCTCGTAAATTAATGTATCCGATGACTTTGAAAAAATGTTAATAAAGACGTACATTAACTTACGCACGTATAAGCTTGTGTCTTATTTAGAACTTATTACTTATTAAAATGATGATTAATGTTAAAAAGTCATTTTAAAAAATTTACAAAATTAATGTTGAACAAATGTTGACTGATATTTTCTTTATTTTCTTTATTCAACTGTTTTTGCAATACAATAGGCCGAAATATATCATTTCTTGCTGGAAACGTCATGTCTCTCCAAAATATTATTATTATTGATACATACTACCTTAAGCCATTTAAGTTTGCCAGTGAAAATTCTTGATGGAAGTTCATTGTAATTTATTATATATATAAAAAACCTGAAGCACTTAGAGTGCTTAGCAAAAGTGAATGGAAGCAATTTTAAAAATAATTCGACTAAAAATTTCATTCGCTTGTTGGTCCCTTCTAATGGTTGTTGCGTTTGCCTATCATTAAAGAGGTATTGAGTTCGATTCGCGACATGGTTGATAAAAATATTTATTTAAAAAAGTGTTTTTCCACAAGGATATTTGAACGTTATTATGCAGAAAACATAATATTTACGTCCATAATTTTTTAGTCACACAGGAAGATTAACTCTATGTTCTGCTTAGAACAACCAGACCGCTTTCATACAAAAAAACTGTAATAATCGCCTTTTAAAAAAAGTGTCGATCACAAAAACGAGATTTCTAGGTTTAATTTAGATTAAAATGAAAGAGTACATATATCATATTGTACCTATACATATATGATAATATATTAGAATAAACATATATTTATTTTGTTTTTTATGCTTTGAAAAAATAAAAAATAAGACATAAGAAATGAAAGATAAGACGCTGTACAAAGGTGACCGATATCGCAGAAAAAGTGGGGAGACAAAAATAGCAGTGGGCGGGTCATGTGGCGAGACAAGGAGTCGATAGGCGGACCCCCAGAATACTAAACTGAAGACCCTACGAAAGTAAAACGAAAGTAGGGAGACCGCAGAGGAGGTGGACTGACGACGTCGTCGAGCTCGTGGGCCATGGGTGGAGACAGAGTGCCCAGGACAGAAAAAATGGGAAAATTTGGAAGAGGTCTATAGTCTATATGCTGATAAGAAAAAGAATATGGGCTAAAAATTCAATGTTACTGCATGGGTAGGTATTTCGTTAACTTATTTTCCATTTTTTCCATTTTTTCCATTTGTCGTAGCAAAGAGCTAAATGCTGATAACAAATCAATAAAAAACTCAAAAACGACAAAATGTGAGTTGCCGCAGTTTAGACTATGCGCGGCAGAATGGCTTTTGTTTTCTTCAAATAAATTAAAATAAATAAATTACAAAACAGTTTTACAAATTTGCAAGCAGAATGAATAATTTTGAGCTTACCTGCTAAGTTCATTAGAGATCAAATTGCTGTGCGGGCTGTATCTGGGCGGGTTCTTATACATTGAGCATACTAGGCGTTCCCTACAGGGCTCGTTGTAGAAAGAGAGTCCCGAAAACACTTTGTCTATCCTTTGCAGGATCGGGGTATAAAAGTTGTCGTAGACGGGAGACGAACCGCCCTCGGATGCTGAGGGAACTGAGTTGTAACTCTGTAAAAAATACCATGTTATAAAAATCCAAGTAAAAATATTGAAAAATATTTTCAGGCGTTGGCCACATAGATGTTGGTAAAATAGTTTAGTCAAATGAATCTCACTCGGATCAATAAAGACATCAGCTAATTTACTCCGCAAAAATCAACAGTTAGAAAATTAAAATTAATATGGATGTTTTAAACATAATATTAATAAAAGCGTTATTGCAATTATTATTAACAATATTTTGAGTTTGTCCGAATTTTTGTAGACAAGGACTAGATTCAACTCAGGGAGCTGTTAACATTAACATATTACAACAGAGATGAAGATGAAGCCCTGTAGATGCCTAGACATCTATATTGACTTCTTTAAAATGTTCTTCATCTCTGTTGTAATATGCAATTAATATTGTTTAATTTTTTTTTTTTGAGGAAACATTTATTTTTCATAAAAAAAGTGCATAAGAATAAAAAAATATGATAACATGTAAATATTAAATTAACACCACATGGAAGAATCACTGAATGGCGTGTTAACATGGACACAAGGGTATGGTTTGCTTATAAACCCATCTAAAACACAAATTATGTTTGCAGGTAGTCAAAGATTGCTTAATAATTTAGACGTAAGCATCATTTTTTTTTAAAATTTTATTTAATGCACAAAATACACAATTTTACATAGACACAATTATATGTTTTTTTATGTCTCGACTTGTTAGAAAATTCCGTGTTAAGTCGGGACTCTTCGATATATAAATCAAAAATATTTATTGACATATTAAAACAATATACAGGTAATAAAAAAAAAACGCAAAATAATCAAAACAATATACAAAATATACAAAATAATAATAGAAAAATAAAAATAATAAAAATTTATAATACATATCGAAAATGGAATCAAAAGTTATATAATAATACGTATGACAGGATGACATACACATTTACGATATACGTATATGGATAATAATGAAAACAGCAGCGATGTTATGCATTTATTCCCGAAGCAATCTCATACAGAGGTCTCTACCCCTCGATACAATATCCAATATCCAATACATGAAACTAACTATCTAACTCAAAGCTCACTAATGTTTAACTCTCGCACAACTGTTAATTATACATTAATAATAATAAAAAAATCGTAAGTTCATGTGTTTCCGGTTGAAACTTGAGTTTAAATCCGATCAATATATTCATATATGTAAAACACATCACAAAAACTGCAAAAACGTCGCGAAATAGCGGATATAATTATTTACTAAAAATTGCCTCTGGTTCAATCGACTGTCCTGAACTACTATGCAAACTTTCTATTAATGTTGCTTCCAAAGTTCTAAGGAATAATTTTTTTCTTCACATATCTCTTGTTTCATCTAATTATAGGCAAAATTCATATTTTTTTTATATTTTTTATTTAAATCTTAAAATAGGGCACACATATCATACATATTGTTATGTGTGTTCTAATAATAACATTGCAAATACATTTAATTTATAAATTGTTTATCACATATGTCTTGACCATTATTTTAAATTTTGATATGTTTTTTTCTTCATAAATATTTTTTTCCATTTCGTAATACTTTTTAATTGCTTTAAATAAAACTGAATTTTGTGACTTTGCCTTTTTCCTAAATGGAAGTCTAATTTTGTTCTTTTCTCTAGTATTGTGATTGTGTTCATGCTGGTTCCGATCAATTTTTTTCCAAAATTCTGTTTTTTTATTAGAGTTAATAATTTTATGACCAAATATCATTGTATTGTAAAATATTCTTTGTTTATATGTTAATAATTTCATTTCATTTACCATCGACTTTACCCTCGTATATCTGTTTTTTTTCAAAATGATTCTAAAGGCTTTATTTTGTAATACAGTTAGTTTATCTATGTTTTCGTTGTTTGATAAAAATAAAATGTTACTACAGTAGTTAACGTGTGGTTCAATAATTGCTTTGTAAATAGTTTTGCAGGAGTCCTTATCAATAAATCTATGGCGAACTTTTAATAATTTCAATGTAATAACTAAATCATTAAACAAATATTTATTTGCAAATAATTTGAATGACGTACGGCGTTTGCTTTCAAAATAATTTGTAGTATTTTTTCTTTTCTTTTGGATCTACATTAAATTACTGTTCATTCTATGTTCGAGAATCTTTTTCAACTTACTGTGATGCTACTTGTGAAAACCTGTAATTGGCTTATTTGTTATTTGTTTTGTTTTATATATAAGATAAATATGGATGTTGGTTATCCAAAAAAAATAAAAATAACTCCGTGTTTTTCAACTTTTTTGAGTGCGCGACCCCCTTACAGAACCAACTTTTGCCTTGTTTGAGGGGGTGGCAGTCACGAGGATGCCAGTTTATCCATTCGTTTGTTTTTACTTTAGCCATGCTTGTGTCCGCGACCCCCTGACAAGGCTTCACACTCCCACAGGATGATAAACAGTGCCATTGATTAACTCATATTTTAGACTGGTCAATAAATTTTCAGACACCTTTAAGACTGCACAATAAGTTTTTCTGGGTTATTATGCCGTGTGTCGTTCGTACTCTCTACCGACGTTTCGGATCGCGTTACAGCGTCCATCATCAGGGTTGATGTTATTTGTGTATGAATATGTGTTACGTTAGGTACTTAGAATTTTTACCGTGTCGTAGTCGTTTTTGTGTGAGTTTTCCTTTGAGCCGATAATCTTAGGGAGGCCAAAAAACCACCAAACACGACTAGTAAAAGAAGCAATTGAGATTTACAAACATCCCGACAACATAAACAGAGATGATGGGATGCGATTAAAAACATCCTGGTACCCAGTCATAAAGAAATCGCATAAAGATTGCAATATAACACAGATTTGTGATACGGTATAGATCCTAAGTACATAACGGTACACATTAATCTAAACGACTACGACACGGTACAAGTCCCAAATACATAACATCACACAAAAACGACTACGACACGGTAAAAATTCTAAGTAACTAACGTAACACATATTCATACACAAATAACATCAACCCTGATGATGGACGCTGTAACGCGATCCGAAACGTCGGTAGAGAGTACGAACGACACACGGCATAATAACCCAGAAAAACTTATTGTGCATCTTAACGGCCGTGAAAATCTAAGAAGTTTAACCTTTAAGACTGTTTTTTACTTTGTTTAAACACATTTTAAATTTATTCAAAATATAAGCTTTATTTATCTTTTGTTTTCTTACATAAATTGTTTTTCAATTTTTGAATATGTTTCGAGTTTCGATAACATTTAGTTATAAAGATAATCCTAAGCTTAAATTTACCAATAGTTGTATCTGTCTTCGATTTGCATTCTCGTTTGACTTCATAATTCGTTACGCTTTTTAAATTAATTCTCCATACATTTAGATGAAAGAATTATGGAAATTTATACAGAAGCTAAATATGTGAATGTTAATCAGAGTGTAAAGTGACCACATAAACCCGCCAATGACATGTCATAAGTCCTATAAATGCCATGTCTTGAGTACCTTTTATAAAATGTTCTCCATCTGAAAGTACATTCCTACAAATACCCAAAACCGTTTTAAAGACCACGGGCCTTCCTATCGGTTCTACAAATAAGCAACATTTTTAGTCAGAAAACGAGTTACTCTTTTAAATTTTTCGATTGCACGCGAATTTAATTGAATCTAACTCTGCTAGTTTCACTGCCCTTTTTGCTGTGTATTTGGCAAAAAATATGAAGAGCAATAATGTTACATTTATGTCCAAATTTTCGCAAACAGTCTAGATTTGCTCCCTAGAGAGTTATTTTTATTTAAATTTGTTGCAACAGAGAGGGAAAAGATTTTTGAGAAGGGAATATGGAAGTCGAGGCATTACAGGGCTTTTGAGCTGTCATTAGTTAACGGTTATTCCATTGGCCACGCCACTAATACGTCACGATCCATGTTTATTTGTTCCTGCTCATTCAAATATGTTAAGAACATTATCAAAAATCTTGACGTCGCATCTAGCAAGGTCGAAAAAGTTGCGTTTTTCTAGCAACGTATTTTTATTAAATTTCTTTTTTACATTATGTATGAAAAAATTTCTCTACAATATACGTATTGATTTTGATAATAAAATTAATTATTTTTAATCCATTTCATATATTTTTATCGGCATTCGTAGCATGTGATGTTTTCAGTACAAAGTATCTGATAGCTTCTTAAAAAATACCAAGATTTGTTTTTGCTCTCCTGTAAACATCGCTAATACGCAGTTTAGATAGTATACATGGAAACCGTCAATATGTTAGTTATTTCTACATTTAAGATCGGTTCATCTGGTATCAGCTAACTCTTGAGACTTTGAGTTTCAGCTGTTCTTCCCTCTCCTTGGTGGTCTTCCGGGCAGACGGAAACGGCCGGGATTTCATGGGCAATGGCATAGAGGATTTCGGAGCAGTCCATTAATAGAATTATTGACGTAATATCTCTATAATCTATTTACTTCGCACTGGGTATCGCAATTCCGTCTAACTTCTTGACTCTGGATCCTGCCACTTTGGGGTTTCCCTGCGATTGCCTTTAGTACTTTCATCTCTGACGTTCTGAGCGGTTATTTGGTTTTTCTATTTAGTTTTTCTATTTAGTTTTTTATCAATGTGGCCAAAACAAAGATGATAGTGTTTGGCCGAAACCCTCACAATAATGCTCTATTGCGAATAAATGATCAAACAATCGAGAGAGTGACTAACTTTAAATACCTCGGCAGCCAAATCACTTCTGATCTGGATCCGGGTAAGGAAATTAGATGCAGAATAGAAATAGCACGATCAGCATTCAATGGCATGAAATCATTCTTCTGCAGTGAGAGTCTTAATTTAAAACTGAGACAGAGGATGGTCAAGTGCTATGTGTGGTCAATACTGCTCTACGGGGTTGAAACATGGACTCTCAAGGTGAACTCCATCAACCGATTAGAGGCTTTTGAAATGTGGCTTCACCGGAGAATGCTGAAAATCCCGTGGACAGATTTAGTGACCAACGTGGAGGTGTTGAGCGAACCAGTGCCGAAAAAGAACTACTGTCCTCAATAAAACAGAGAAATCTCGCATATCTGGGCCATATCATGCGCGGAAGCAAATATACGCTTCTACAGCTTATTATGATGGAAAAGATCGAGGAAAAGCGTGGGGTTGGAAGGCGACAGATGTCCTGGCTGAGAAACATCCGCGACTGGACGGGAGTGCGTGGGGTCGAGGCGCTGTTCCAGTTGGCGCAGGACCGGAATGCCTACTCTAGAGTGATCGCCAACGTCGGGGAGACCTGATATGGCACAGAAAGAAGATTTAGTTTTTCTACTTGGTTTTTCGTATTTTTTATTCTATCTTATTTTCTATCTATCCTCGCCTCTATTGTACACACCATGATCGGTCTGACACACGTTTTGTAGATCCGAATTATGTTTCCAATAATCATGTGTTCGTTGTACTATACGACATTTTGGCATCCAGATGTTTACTAACTGAGATGGATATGTTCTCATCATCACTATGGCTGCATCATCGGCGTGGCATGTGATGTTAATGACCTTATCTCCCTTAGTAGATTCACTTTTTTTTTTTTCATTTTTAAAAACGTGTTTTAAATATATTAATTCTGCTTGTGTAAGAAAAGGTTTTTGGCGTATTTATTGTTGTGCTATATTTAGTTTTAAAGGTGCTAAACTTGCTTTGTTTCTTTGTTGTTCTCAATTTGTTTTATTTTTTAAATGTTTATATTATTTATGTCCCAAATTAAGTTGTTGTAACTCCTGGGAATGTAATTCAACGTATTATACCTGTAAAATACTTCGTGTTATATGAATTAAAAATAAATAAATTTTAAAAAATTGTTTGACGATAGCGAAATATGTTTTTGAAATATTTTTATATGGTAGAATTGGCTCTGCACCATTTTATAGGAATAAATAAACATATATCATTATTATCACTGTACTTGGTAATAAAACTGACTGTATTCAGCTATGCAAAGGAAATTAAGTCACTTTCATTATCAGAATCCAATAGTGTGGTCATTGGTGGCTAGCATCTATCAAAATGAAACTATATTACGAGATTACATTTCTTGAATGTGAAAAGTAAAATTTTCTAGTAGAAAACTGACGTGCGCCAATTGTTTCACGAACTGTCTGATATTTGTTATGTTAATGAGTTGTTATTGGAGACGGAGAATCACTTTACATAATAATGTACACATTAGTAACGGTAATGAAAGAATAGGGAAATATAATATATCAATAAATAAATTTAAAGTTAATCTATATAAATTTTTTGAACACGTGTAAAAACAACATTAAATTTTAATTAGTATGAATGTATTATTGTTTTATGTTTTTTCTTTATATATCCAATGTTTTTATTTTAATTTCTCATGTACTCGTATTTAAAATTATATAAACTCTTATAAATAAACAACTAAAACGGTGTAAGTCAATCTCCAAACACAAGAGTTAGTCTCTTATATTGGTGAGTTACAGTGATAACATTTACTAGATGTGTAAAAGTAGATATGTTTAGAATTTTACGAAAACATGTACTTTTTATGAAATTTACGAAAAAAAAAAAATCAAATATTTACTGGTTTTATGAAATAGATTGAAAATAATTTATTGTATTTCCAAAATCAATATGGGTATTGTGGAGAAATGTTTTCATTTGTAACTTGAAAAAAGAAAATAAAAAAAATTTCACTAGAAAAACGCGACATGTTTGGCATTTATTATTGTGACGTTAGATTCGTGATAATGTTAAAAAAAATCAAATGGTTTGGAACAAAGTTGAAAATTAACATCAACATGACGTATTAGGAGCGTGGCCAAAGCAATGACCGTTTTAGCGGAAATTAAAAATTACGAATGAAAATAATAATAAATACTACCGTCGAGTAAAAAAAAAATTTTACTACTTACTAATTTACACGTTGTAACATTCACAATTCTGCCCATATTTAAAGATCTATATTCCTTCAAATCTTTCATCTGTTGATGTTTGTGAAGTTAAAGAGCTGAAACCTTTATTTATGCGGGTGAGATTCCTCTCATTGAATTATTTCACCTACATACTAGGCAATGCCTGAATTTTTTTTTGTATTTGTTACACAGTGTGTAAATTAGCCACTTAAACCAGCCAATGACAGGTCATAAGCCCTGTGTATTCCTAGACTTCTATATTACCTTCTCTAAAATGTTCTTCATCTCTGTTTTAATATGTTAATATTAACAGCTTCTCAGAGAGTTAAATCCAGTCCTTGTCTAAAAAAATTTAGACAAACTCAAAACGTTGATAAATCCACCTGGTCCATGAAGAAATATAGAAATTGAAAAAAATATATTAAAAAAATCAGGCGTTGCTTAGTACTCGTATGTAGGTGAAATAATTCAATTATGTAGATAAATCTCACTCGCATAAATAAAGGTTTCAGATCTTTAACTTCACAAACATCAACAGATGAAAGAATTAATGGAATATATATGTTCAAATATGGGCAGAATGATGATTATTACAAAGTGTGTAAAGTGGCCACTTAAACCAGAAATTGACAGGTCATAATCCTTGTAAATTCCTAGACTACCATATTCCCTTCTTTAAGGTATTTTCCATCCCTGTTGTAATTAGTTTAACGAAATTAATATTTTTGATATCAATAATATAATATTAGTCGTTTATTTTGTCCGCGTATTGGTTAAATGGAAAGTGCATTTTCCTACCCATGCAAGAGGTCTCGGGTTCAATTCCCGATACGGTCGACGTAAAATATTTATTTAATAAGTGTGTTTTTAAAACACAATATTTCATAGTCTCTCTCCTGAAGTGTAAGACTGAACACCTTGCTTTCGTGAACGAAAATGATCAAGATACGCTGCGTTTAGTGTGCCAATGAGTAACCCTATCAGATGCAAAGGGTTATAAATAATATAGTTAAGAAAGAGCCTTTAGCCAATATTCTGGTTTGATTAGTAAGTTTGACGGACCAAACAGTTTCGTTGACAGACACTATTTGTCCACAGCGTGTGAGAAAATATATTTATAGCGTGTCGGCTTAAGAGAGATTTCTTTTTTATGGCGTGATAAAGCGCATACAGTGCACTTTGTTCTAACAATAGGTCTCATGGAAGTGCAATGTACAATAATAGATGCATCGTAAATGAGAAGCCAATAAAACGAATAAATTTGGAACAGCGGAAATGGGACAAGACATTGTCATTAAAGAAAAATGTGTTCACGTCCATGAAGTTTAATTTTATTAGTTCGGTTCAATGCCACATATTCGCATTTGTTTTCATTTTGATGCATAGAGATTTGTCCCTTAGAGGATACAACACTTGTCCGAGTCTACTTTTTGCCGTGTTGAAGTTAAAGGTGCGGAAATTTATTTATTTATTTATTTATTCACACTCTTTATCAAAATACAATTCCATATTTACTTTGCCCAGCTAACAAGGGTACATACCCCGTTCCAAGCTAGGCAATTACATTTTATATATTATAATAGTTAACAAATTAATATAGAGCACAGACAAACAAAATATAAACTTATTCGGATACACATTTTGATTCATATACATACAGACATACACACATATACACACATGTATATATAAATATACACATATATACACATGTACATACACACACACGTACATACACCCATGCGCATACACATACATACATTCATAAAAACATAGACAATTTATTTATGCGAAACTTCATGGTTGTCATCTATAAATATTTATTTTTTTTAATTATTCCTTATTTTTTATATTTTATTTTTGACATCCAGTAAGGTTTTCCAATCCGTGGCATGCATCAACTTTTCTGACTCCCTTCGATCAATGTCATGAAAGAGCGAGGTCAAATTATAGCAATACGCTTTTAGAGTCTGTCCACCACCGTTTTCTAAGAAAAGTGGCATGGTTACTCGGATTACAAAGGTGTAATTATTCCTATTATCAATCTCTTAATCTGTCTTCATTCGAGAAACGTAGGACGGAGGTAGACCTTATATGTATTTTCAAAATACTTAATGCGAATTGATGTCCCATCTCTGTTCCATGTTTAAATTTTATCACATAACTATACGTGTGTCTATAGTGATATTATGCAACCGTGCATGTGTGAAAATATTGAGCAGTATGTTTATTTAGGTTTAACCATAGATTGTAATTTTAAATGGGATGTACATATTAGAAAATTGTCTAAGCGATTAAGAGCAATAAGTAATAGAATGTTTTTTATTATATAAATAAAACACGAGTGATACTTTAATCCACAAATTTGGAATATCCAGGACCGGTTTCATCGCTTTCGCGACATCTTCGAGACTGGGCTGTGGATTAAAGTATCACTCGTGTTTTATTTATATAATAAATTACAATGAACTTCCATCAAGAATTTTCACTTACAAACTTAAATGTTTTAGTAATAGAATGTATATATTAAAATATTATGTCGCTGTTAATACTTTACGAATTATTTATTTATCTCTTTCTAAATCAATTATACGATACGCCATAACTTCCTGAGGGTTATCAAGTGAAACTAATATTAATCTTATTCAAACTTTGCAAAATTCTATGATCAAATTGCTACTACATAAAGATGTATACCAGCCAGAGACACAATATTTCAATATCATTGATGTATAAATCTGTAAATAAATTATCTGTTAGGGCTCTACTTTGGTACAAATTAATTTGTCAGCATGCGTCGCACTCCGAGTATAAACACAAGTTGGTACATGATTACAACACCAGGTTTACTAGTATGGAAGGGCTAGCTGTTCCTAGATACTGCAATAAATATGGTAAAAGGACACTGCAATACAATATACCTAAAATATTTAACATGTTACCAAACAATATAAAAAATACTGAGTTAAATACAGGAGTGAGACGTTTGTTATGGTTAATATAAAAAAGTTTTTTGCATTAGTGATAGTTTTTATTTTTGATAATGTATTATGTAATGTCTTTCAAGTAAAATTATTGTTAATGTAGGTTAAGTGTAAATAATCGATACAATTTATAAGATTTATAAGGACGAGTTGTATGTATGCAACTCAGCGGGACTTTAATTTAAGACTAGTTTGTAAATATTTTTTAAAAAATAATTTAAAAAAAATAATTTTAAAAAAATAAAAAAATATTTTGATTTTCCAAACCATGTCACCAGAAGTCAAAATCTGCTATTTATTCAATCTTCTAAGAGCAACTTTTGTTTGTATGCCACAATGTCCAGAATTTGTAGATTTGTCAATTCATCACACAACATAGAATTATTTGGGATAGAACTTCAGGCTTTTCGTAGATTTCTTCGCCACTAAAACAGTGTGGGATGAAGATGGATTGGCATGGTTTAGCTAGAAGTTTTATATGTTGATCGTGTCTATAAATATATTGTATTCCATTATTTTATTGCCTTTGTTTGTCTTTGCTACATAGTTTTTTGTTAATTTTGTTCAGTTTCTTGTATTTATGTTTCTTTGTCTAACTGTTGTCATTGGCTTAGGACGTATGTATAAAAAAATAATAAATAATACGTAAATAAAACATCGAAGTCTACTTTTGTCGTAGAAATTATTTTTGAATAAGAAATTATAATTTGATATCCACATTGCTTTAATGCAAAAAACATCACTAGTCTGAGATACGCTATTTTAATATGTAAATACTATTATTATTACAAAAACCGTTATTTTACCAAATTACAACAGGGATGGAGAATACCTTAAAGAAAGAAATATGTAAGTCTAGGCATTTACAGGACTTGTGACCTGTCATTGGCTGGTTTGAGTCGCCACTTTACACACTGTATAACATTCACCATTTTACCTATGTTTAAACCATTGAAACTACATTGAAAGTTCTTTTAAATTATTACGTTTGATAACCATGTTTTGAGTTTGTCCAAATGTTTGTAAACATAATGGATTTCCTCCCTAGGAAGATTTTCAGATCTAAATTTGTTGCAACAGAGAGGGAAAACATTTTTGAGAAGGGATAATGGAAGTCTCTGAAAAACTCTCGAAGAAATCCAGCATGTCTACAAACATTTGAACGTACTCAAAACATTGTTTATTCAACTAACTGGTATAAGCAGTACAAAAATTTAAAAATTGTTTTCAGGCGTTGCCTAGTAGGTGAATTGGTTCAGCCGGATGAATATCACCCACATGATAAAGGTTTTAGCTCTTTTACTTTACAAAAGTTAACAGATTGAAGAGTTGAGGAAATGTGGATGTTTAAGCATAGGCAGAATGGTGAATGTTACACAGTGTGTAATGCGGCCACTTAAACCAGCCACTCGTCGATAAACCCTTCTCAAAAATGTTTTCCTTCTGTCTTGCAACAAATTTAGATTGTCACATTTGGTTGGAATATGTATTTGAATTTACTAAACGCTCAATTTTATTTCTTACTTTTTATATTATTTTATCTATGTACCAACTTGTAAAAGCCCTCCGGGCGTTTATGTGAATTAAATACATAAATAAATAATAACTCTGCATGCGATTTATGTATTTTTTCCTTAATACCTATGTATACTACGGTAATGGTAAAGGCGAAAGTGCATTTTAGTATTTGCATGTTAGTGCAATGAGTGTCCTGAAGAAGAGACGAGTTTGAAAGCGGTAAACATTATAAACTTGGTAATATTTATTTCCATTAGTTAAAGATGTTATTCATAATCATTATGATAACTAACAAAAATGTATATTTAGTAAAGAAAAGTATTCATACAGTTAGCTGTGGTTGCTGGTGGTGGGTTTGCTTGATTTGCTGCTGCTTTTGCTGGTACAGCAACTGCTGTTGCTGTATTTGCTGTTGTTGTAGAATTTGCTGTTGCTGCTGTGCCTGCAGCAAAGCCTTTTTCCTGACTTCTTCTTCAGCCTGTGCTTGTGTTTGTCTCAATATCTCCTGTTTCTGGGCTGCTCGGATCTGCGGATAAATACCAAACTTAGATTGACAAATATTTCTTAAGAGATGAAGAAGTTCTTGGAGAAAGGGTTTTTCTTTGATTTGCGGTGAATATGGTCTGGTTGTAATGTAGCTGACTTTATATCAGAGTGTCCGAAATTCAAACCCCACTCTACCAAAACTTTATTGTTTACTACTTTCTGGTTATCTGTCAATTGAATTTTTCAATGAACAATATTACTTGTAAATAAAATCACCATTCGCCATTGCTGTATGCTTCTATAAAATAAATTAATGAATCTCCAAAAATGCAGTTTCTAATAATCAGCGAATGATGACCTAATAATAATCTAAAGTATGTTAATGAGTTGTTATGCTGCTTAATGAGGTAATTGTGGACAAAAACAAAGTGCATTACATCGTGGGAATGTGGGGTATGTAATATATGTACAATATTAGTCAAAGATCATTGTATTTAAAGGAATTCCATCTCATATAATAGACCCAACGCCATTGCTGTAATGTACCGCGAAATTAATACAAAAGCTGCCATTTATCCTTTTCTGCCTGATTAAATTTTAAATTGTCAATGTTCAACGCGTGGGTTATCACCTGTTTTTTATTAGATCTTGTTTCTGTATACTAATGAAAAACGAAATTCCGCTTTGATACTATGTGTGTATTAATCTTTTCACTCCCCCGGAAAAAAATTGCTCAAATGTTTTTTTTATTTATTTTTAACAAACAATATTTAAATGAAAAGGCTGAATTCCAATTTATTGCAACAGAGAAGAATTTTTTTTTTGAGATGGGATGTTTATGCAGTTACAGGGTTTGTAAGCTGCCATTGGCTAGTTTAAGTAGCCACTTTACACACTGCGTAATATTCACCTTTCTATCTATGTTTGAAAATACATATTTTTTTCAATTCTTCCATCTGTTGATTTTTGTTTTTGGCATTGTCCCTTTCAGAATGAGGAAAGAGAAGTAATGTTAGACGGTCTGATAGTTCTTACCAGACTAGTCTGGAATTCCGACTTCAGATTATTTACTCAGTTTTTTAGCTCTTAGGCTGAGAAATGGGAGATTCTCAGGGGCGCCCCATAGATTAGTGACCGATGCTTGTGAAATTCTCGTCTTTGAGAGAATTTGCAGAATGTTCGGAAAAAAAATTGTACATATTCTCCGGAAAGCCTTATGTGTCTGGGAATGAACTGAACTAATATTTTGAGCTGTCCTTTGCCATCAAAGTAATATTGGTAACCCTTGGTGTTAAAATTGTCAAACGTAGTACTTACCTACTAACAATCCTTCCACTGTGTCTGGATCAAATTGATGTATAACCTTTAAATTAGCGGTGGTAAATGAAAGATTATGGAATTAATATTTTGTTGACTTATATAAAGGGCGTTGGAGTTTGGAAATTTTAAAATAATGATAATAATAATTTAATTTGATATTATTAAATTTACAAAACTGCTAAAACAGTGCAGAGAGTATTTTTTTTAAATTAGGTAATGTTTCATACTATGAATACTGAATTGAATTTGTGAAATGGATTTTTTAAATTAATTGTATTTTCTAAATCAATTACGATATTTCAAAAAATGTTTTCATGTATATTTTTTAAAATAAAATTGTTAAAAAAAAACGCAACGAGATTGGCCCTGACAATCGTGACGTGAAGAATAATATTCGAATGTTTATTTAAACGGTCACAATCGACAGTCAATATTCAACCGGAACACGACGTATTATGGGCGTCACTAATGCAACGACGCGTTTTCGCAGATACTAAAAATGATTAATTTAATTATATTTTTATACTCTTAATAAGTGCAAAAAAACGTATTTTTTACTCTACGTATGTTATAGAGTCTTATTGATTCACAAATTAAAAAAAAACAACATATTTTACTATTGAGAAGAAGACAGGTCTCGTAATATATTGTTACGATCGGTTACGATGTTTTGGCCATAATGTTTTAATTTTTTTTTTAATAATTTTTTTTATTAATAAATTTCATAAAAAGAACATGTTTTAAAAAAAAATTATTTACATATCTACTTTTACATATCTAGTAAATGTTATCGCTATAACTCTCCAAAAAAAACTAACTCTTGTGCTTGGAGAGTGACTTACTCTGTTGTGGTTGCTTATTGTTTATTATAAGTGTTTATATAATTTTAAATAAAAGTACATGAAAAAAAAACAACATAGGATATATAAAGAAAAAACATAAAATAATGCTACATTCGTACTAATTATAATTTAATGTAGTTTTTACACTTGTTCAAAAAATTTCTTTAGATTTACTTTAAATTTATTTATTGATATATATTTTTTAATAGTTTTTAGTTCATTGGGAATATTATTATAATTTTTTATACCTTTGAAGACAAAGCTATTTTGACCATGACTTGTGTGGAATTTAGGAATTTTAATATTTTAATGGTATCTGATTGACTTATTCATCTCAAATTCTTTATTTTTTTCTATATAAATTTGAATAATGGAATTTACTTTATAAAGAGTGTCTACTGTATGAACCTTAAATATTTTAATTGCGCAATAATAAAACAGTCATAAACAATACTTAACTTGAACAGAAATAAAATGCGGAATAATTACACTTAAATATTTTTTTGGATCTGCTAGCCCTTAGAACGTGTGAACATATAAATATATCATTTTATATTTACCAAAGCCTCTTTCTCTGCTTGTGGACTAACAACTCTTCTTTGAGACGCAAAACCTGTATGTGGCGGCCCTTGGGGATTGCCACCGATTTGTTTCCTGAAATGTGTTTATATATTAACTTCAAATTAATTAACAGCTAACATTTCTTCACTGACTGTACCGGTGTTAAGCCATTATAATTATCAGAAAGAAAATAATCAAGTAAATTTTATTTTATTGTATTCTATTGAAATAAACGGCACTTAGTGTCTTTTACATATTAGTTTCAAATACAGTAAAATATAAATATTTCAAGGTATAATTGTAAAAAAAATATCATTATTATTACAAAAATTTAAAAATTAATATTAACCCTTCCGGCCCGAAGAGGGGTTTTTAGGGTCCCCTCAGGTAGCAAAGGTATGTATAATTATACCCCATAACGTTAAGAGTGTCTTCAAATTACTATTAAGTATTTTTCAGACAATTTTTTTCAACAATAATAATAAATACAATTCATTGCTTTACAGATTAATGTATATTTTTTTGTTGTTAGTGAACAGTGTTCTGAAGTTTTGAAGTTAATGAACAACAAAGAATATTGATATTATTAATTTATTTTTGCATTTCAACAGGCTGGAAGGTTTAATTACAGCACAGAACACCCAGGCTTGAGAATAATCACATTTAATTTTGTTTTTTTCTCCCTGTGAATCAAACCTTACGTGCGTGAGTGCCTATTGATTAATATGTAAGTCAGTTCGTACGTGTCTTTTTTACTATTTGTACGCAAATTTCCTGCCATAATCAGAAAAACTGGATTTCATGCTTTACATTTGACATGCATTCCCCTCCCAACTCTCCAGTGCTGTTCAATGTGTCACAATGCAAGCATCGCGATGTCGTACAACATCCTCTCACAAAAGTATTTTATTAAAAAAAGGTATGAATGTCGTAGATAACTAAAAATATTATAAAACAGTTTTATTTTATTTTACAGAGACAAACAGTTGACAATGATATAATAACATTGAAAAAATGCGGTTTAAAGACAGACCAACGAAGTTTCCAAATAAAAATCACACATATTAAATTGTGGAACAACAAAATGGTGTGTTTATGTGTATTTGTATGAGACTAAGCGTAGAGGTGTGTTTGAGTGTATTTTTGTAGGAGTAAGTGTTCTGGGCTGGTATTCCAATCGAAATTATAGCGCGTTTTTACGTACTAAATACGCATTATAGCGCGCTGTAAACACGTTCGGCATCATTAAATAGCAAGTGGGATCGTATCGCAGCCAGAAAAAATGAGTCTTAACTTATTTTAAAATAAATTAAGAGGCGTGTTAAATATATCGATAGATAAAAAAAAAACATTATAGTTAGAGCAATAACGATAGAGGAAAGATAAACACTCCCATGATAATTCGTCGCTTTAGTTCGTTTTTGTCCAACATACCATTTTTAACGAAATTAAGTTAAGTGTACAGGAGTTCTGAGAAAGGCTTTATTTATAAAATTCAAATGAAAAATATTATTTTTAAAATTGTTAAAGGGTTTTTATGAGGTATTTGTCTAAATTTGTAGTCATTATTTGTGCCTTTTTCGTAAAAAAAATTGAAAGCTCTATTTCTGCCGATTTGGTTTTTGGTCTGTTGGACGAAAATGAACTGAAGCGACGAATTCTAACATTTTAAATTATTTTTTAAAGTCTTATTTGACGCATTTTAGCTGGGGTATTTCTGGTATCCCCCTCAGAACTCGCGGGTTTTTTTCACATTCTGGCTCTATTTAATTTATTTATTTGACACTTTATATACATATACAATAAATAAACATATAAGGGCGGGCATATTGCCTTCAGGCAATTTCTTCCTACCTACCCAAACCGTTCAGTTTGAGAAAATTATAAATATATGGTTATATTGAATCTTACAATTTTATACAAAAATTAAAAGCAAAGATTAACAAAAATAAATATAAATATGAAAAAAATAACACTATGCTATGAAGAGAGGAGAGAGATGGGAAGGAAAAAAGAAGGATAAAGTAACAATTTAAATATTTAGATAGTGACATTTCAATCTTGACTTAAATGTAAATACAGAAGGAGCGTCTCTAACATTAGTGGGTAGATTATTCCACAATCGAGCGGCTACTACTGTGAAAGAGGAGGCAAAACAATTAGAGCGATGACAGGGTATTAAAAGGGTTCTCTCGTTACTAGAACGAAGAGATAGTCCGTGTTGTGAAAGAGGTTGGATGAGCTCTCTCAGATAAACAGGCGAAGTGGGATTATTTAAAATATTGTGAAGAAGTGATAGAATGTGAATGGCTCTAAGGGGTTAAAAAAATATATATCAATAAATACGAGGCGTATCCAGAAAGTAAGTGTACTGAGGCTCTCACGACCGGACGAATTGTATTTTTTACATGTCGGCTACATTTGCGTGTAGCCTGATCCTTCTCCTCCACAGCGAGACCAATTTAAGGTTAGTACACTAAAAAGTGTCGACGCGACAACACGTTTCGTAAAAAATGTCGATCCGATTTCCCGGCAAGTGAGAAATACGCGGCGTCATCCGTTATCCGTTTAGAAGGGAAAACCTCCGGTTGAGATGAATTTTTTCACTCCATCGTTACGGGAGATAAAACTTGGGTTGCACACTACACGCCTGAAACCAAAAGGCAGTCTCAACAGTGGCGTCACACCTCAGCCTCCGCCAAAAAGTTCAGAACCACAGCCAAGAAAATCATGGCATCCTTATTTTAGGACTATCATGGCATAGTTTCAATTTAATATATGCCTCAAGGGGAAACCATCAACTCTGCAAGATGCCGAGACGCTAACATAAATGCGGAGGGCGATTCAGAACAAGAGGAGAGGCATGCTGACAAAGGGAGTCTGCCTGCTGCGTGACAATGCCAGACCACACACAGCTAACGCTACGAAGGAACTGCTCGTCTCGTTTAAATAGGATATCTTGAACCATCCGCGCATTAGGGGAACCTAGCACCTTCAGATTACTATCTCTTTACCTCCCTAAAGCTGCACATGGGTGGAAAAAGGTTTTCGACCGACGAGGAGGTAAAGGAGGAGGTGGAGAAGTGGACAAAGGGGTTGTCGGGAAACTACTTCAAGGAAGGCAACAAGAAGTTGATATCCCGCATCACCACCTGCATTGAGAGGAATGGCGACCATGTCGAAAAATAGCTTACATATGTACAATGGTAACCACGTCATTTTTTTGTTTGAATAAAACAAATTGTAACCTACAAATATTCAGTACCTTTACTTTCTGGATATGCCTCGTATCATAAAAATTCATCAACAAATAACAACAAAATGTAATATTACAGACTGTAGACAGCCCTGTAGATGCCTAGACTTCTATATTACCTTCTCTTAAATGTTTTTCATCTCTGTTGTAATATGTTAATATTACAAAGTAAAAAATGTTTTTCACATTGATATTACAGTTTTTTTCTAATTTCTGAGTGAAATAAAATTTATTATTGTCAATTATATAAAATTTACGAGATGTGATGGAAATACTGACCTGTTGGCTTCTGCTTGCCTAATCAGTTTCTGTTCCTCAAAGTATGGGGAGTATGTTAGCGGTCTGGTGTTAGCCACCCCTGGAGCTGACCA